>NC_092114.1:9001726-9101726 GCF_045679555.1 Salvelinus alpinus
ACCGCGGGCCTCTTGCCTAAGCACTCCCTAGGTGCCTTCCCCTTCCCACCTGGGAACAAATGAAACATAATATTATAAACAATTTCACAAACAAACTGAGAAACACAGGACATCAAATAAGCTCTCTGCGCAACAAACTAACACAGTACATACCAACTGCTCCCAGCAACAACTAACACAGTACATACCAACTGCTCCCAGCAACAACTAACACAGTACATACCAACTGCTCCCAGCAACAACTAACACAGTACATACCAACTGCTCCCAGCAACAACTAACACAGTACATACCAACTGCTCCCATCAACAACTAACACAGAACATACCAACTGCTCCCAGCAACAACTAACACAGTACATACCAACTGCTCCCAGCAACAACTAACACAGTACATACCAACTGCTCCCATCAACAACTAACACAGTACATACCAACTGCTCCCATCAACAACTAACACAGTACATACCAACTGCTCCCATCAACAACTAACACAGTACATACCAACTGCTCCCATCAACAACTAACACAGAACATACCAAATCTGCTCCCATCAACAACTAACATAGAACATACCAACTCTGCTCCCAGCAACAACTAACATAGAACATACCAACTCTGCTCCCAGCAACAACTAACATAGAACATACCAAATCTGCTCCCATCAACAACTAACACAGAACATACCAACTCTGCTCCCATCAACAACTAACACAGAACATACCAACTCTGCTCCCAGCAACAACTAACATAGAACATACCAAATCTGCTCCCATCAACAACTAACACAGAACATACCAACTCTGCTCCCATCAACAACTAACACAGAACATACCAACTCTGCTCCCAGCAACAACTAACACCGAACATACCAAATCTGCTCCCATCAACAACTAACACCGAACATACCAAATCTGCTCCCATCAACAAACTAACACCGAACATACCAAATCTGCTCCCATCAACAACTAACACCGAACATACCAAATCTGCTCCCATCAACAAACTAACACCGAACATACCAAATCTGCTCCCATCAACAAACTAACACCGAACATACCAAATCTGCTCCCATCAACAACTAACACCGAACATACCAACTCTGCTCCCATCAACAACTAACACCGAACATACCAAATCTGCTCCCATCAACAAACTAACACCGAACATACCAAATCTGCTCCCATCAACAAACTAACACCGAACATACCAAATCTGCTCCCATCAACAAACTAACACCGAACATACCAAATCTGCTCCCATCAACAACTAACACCGAACATACCAAATCTGCTCCCATCAACAAACTAACACCGAACATACCAAATCTGCTCCCATCAACAACTAACACCGAACATACCAAATCTGCTCCCATCAACAACTAACACAGTACATACCAACTGCTCCCATCAACAAGTAACACAGTACATACCAACTGCTCCCATCAACAACTAACACAGTACATACCAACTGCTCCCATCAACAACTAACACAGTACATACCAACTGATCCCAGCAACAACTAACACAGTACATACCAACTGCTCCCATCAACAAACTAACATAGAACATACCAACTCTGCTCCCATCAACAACACAGAACATAACAACTGCTCCCATCAACAACTAACACAGTACATACCAACTGCTCCCATCAACAACTAACACAGTACATACCAACTGCTCCCATCAACAACTAACACAGTACATACCAACTGATCCCAGCAACAACTAACACAGTACATACCAACTGCTCCCATCAACAAACTAACATAGAACATACCAACTCTGTTCCCATCAACAACTAACACAGTACATACCAACTGCTCCCATCAACAACTAACACAGTACATACCAACTGCTCCCATCAACAACTAACACAGTACATACCAACTGCTCCCATCAACAACTAACACAGTACATACCAACTGATCCCAGCAACAACTAACACAGTACATACCAACTGCTCCCATCAACAAACTAACATAGAACATACCAACTCTGCTCC
Source organism: Salvelinus alpinus (assembly GCF_045679555.1). Taxonomy (NCBI): domain Eukaryota; kingdom Metazoa; phylum Chordata; class Actinopteri; order Salmoniformes; family Salmonidae; genus Salvelinus; species Salvelinus alpinus. Next base: position 9,003,733 of record NC_092114.1, read on the forward strand.
CATCAACAACTAACACAGAACATACCAACTCTGCTCCCAGCAACAACTAACATAGAACATACCAAATCTGCTCCCATCAACAACTAACACCGAACATACCAAATCTGCTCCCATCAACAAACTAACACCGAACATACCAAATCTGCTCCCATCAACAACTAACACCGAACATACCAAATCTGCTCCCATCAACAACTAACACCGAACATACCAAATCTGCTCCCATCAACAAACTAACACCGAACATACCAAATCTGCTCCCATCAACAAACTAACACCGAACATACCAAATCTGCTCCCATCAACAACTAACACCGAACATACCAAATCTGCTCCCATCAACAACTAACACCGAACATACCAAATCTGCTCCCATCAACAAACTAACACCGAACATACCAAATCTGCTCCCATCAACAAACTAACACCGAACATACCAAATCTGCTCCCATCAACTACTAACACCGAACATACCAAATCTGCTCCCATCAACAAACTAACACCGAACATACCAAATCTGCTCCCATCAACAACTAACACCGAACATACCAAATCTGCTCCCATCAACAACTAACACCGAACATACCAAATCTGCTCCCATCAACAAACTAACACCGAACATACCAAATCTGCTCCCATCAACAAACTAACACCGAACATACCAAATCTGCTCCCATCAACAACTAACACAGAACATACCAACTGCTCCCATCAACAACTAACACAGTACATACCAACTGCTCCCAGCAACAACTAACACAGTACATACCAAATCTGCTCCCAGCAACAACTAACACAGTACATACCAAATCTGCTCCCATCAACAACTAACACAGTACATACCAACTGCTCCCATCAACAACTAACACAGTACATACCAACTGCTCCCATCAACAACTAACACAGTACATACCAACTGCTCCCATCAACAACTAACACAGTACATACCAACTGCTCCCATCAACAACTAACACCGAACATACCAACTGCTCCCAGCAACAACTAACACAGTACATACCAACTGCTCCCATCAACAACTAACACCGAACATACCAAATCTGCTCCCATCAACAAACTAACACCGAACATACCAAATCTGCTCCCATCAACAAACTAACACCGAACATACCAAATCTGCTCCCATCAACAACTAACACCGAACATACCAACTCTGCTCCCATCAACAAACTAACACCGAACATACCAAATCTGCTCCCATCAACAACTAACACCGAACATACCAAATCTTCTCCCATCAACAAACTAACACAGTACATACCAAATCTGCTCCCATCAACAACTAACACAGTACATACCAACTGCTCCCATCAACAAGTAACACAGTACATACCAACTGCTCCCATCAACAACTAACACAGTACATACCAACTGCTCCCATCAACAACTAACACAGTACATACCAACTGATCCCAGCAACAACTAACACAGTACATACCAACTGCTCCCATCAACAAACTAACATAGAACATACCAACTCTGCTCCCATCAACAACTAACACAGAACATACCAACTGCTCGCATCAACAACTAACACAGTACATACCAACTGCTCCCATCAACAACTAACACAGTACATACCAACTGCTCCCATCAACAACTAACACAGTACATACCAACTGCTCCCAGCAACAACTAACACAGTACATACCAACTGCTCCCATCAACAAACTAACATAGAACATACCAACTCTGCTCCCATCAACAACTAACACAGTACATACCAACTGCTCCCATCAACAACTAACACAGTACATACCAACTGCTCCCATCAACAACTAACACAGTACATACCAACTGCTCCCATCAACAACTAACACAGTACATACCAACTGATCCCAGCAACAACTAACACAGTACATACCAACTGCTCCCATCAACAAACTAACATAGAACATACCAACTCTGCTCCCATCAACAACTAACACAGTACATACCAACTGCTCCCATCAACAACTAACACAGTACATACCAACTGCTCCCATCAACAACTAACACAGTACATACCAACTGCTCCCATCAACAACTAACACAGTACATACCAACTGATCCCAGCAACAACTAACACAGTACATACCAACTGCTCCCATCAACAAACTAACATAGAACATACCAACTCTGCTCCCATCAACAACTAACACAGAACATACCAACTCTGCTCCCATCAACAACTAACACCGAACATACCAAATCTGCTCCCATCAACAACTAACACCGAACATACCAAATCTGCTCCCATCAACAACTAACACCGAACATACCAAATCTGCTCCCATCAACAAACTAACACCGAACATACCAAATCTGCTCCCATCAACAAACTAACACCGAACATACCAAATCTGCTCCCATCAACAACTAACACCGAACATACCAAATCTGCTCCCATCAACAACTAACACCGAACATACCAAATCTGCTCCCATCAACAAACTAACACCGAACATACCAAATCTGCTCCCATCAACAAACTAACACCGAACATACCAAATCTGCTCCCATCAACAAACTAACACCGAACATACCAAATCTGCTCCCATCAACTACTAACACCGAACATACCAAATCTGCTCCCATCAACAAACTAACACCGAACATACCAAATCTGCTCGCATCAACAACTAACACCGAACATACCAAATCTGCTCCCATCAACAAACTAACACCGAACATACCAAATCTGCTCCCATCAACAACTAACACCGAACATACCAAATCTGCTCCCATCAACAACTAACACCGAACATACCAAATCTGCTCCTATCAACAAACTAACACCGAACATACCAAATCTGCTCCCATCAACAAACTAACACCGAACATACCAAATCTGCTCCCATCAACAACTAACACCGAACATACCAACTCTGCTCCCATCAACAAACTAACACCGAACATACCAAATCTGCTCCCATCAACAAACTAACACAGTACATACCAACTGCTCCCAGCAACAACTAACACAGTACATACCAAATCTGCTCCCATCAACAACTAACACAGTACATACCAACTGCTCCCATCAACAACTAACACAGTACATACCAACTGCTCCCATCAACAACTAACACCGAACATACCAACTGCTCCCAGCAACAACTAACACAGTACATACCAACTGCTCCCATCAACAACTAACACCGAACATACCAAATCTGCTCCCATCAACAAACTAACACCGAACATACCAAATCTGCTCCCATCAACAAACTAACACCGAACATACCAAATCTGCTCCCATCAACAACTAACACCGAACATACCAACTCTGCTCCCATCAACAAACTAACACCGAACATACCAAATCTGCTCCCATCAACAACTAACACAGAACATACCAACTGCTCCCATCAACAACTAACACAGTACATACCAACTGCTCCCAGCAACAACTAACACAGTACATACCAACTGCTCCCATCAACAACTAACACAGTACATACCAAATCTGCTCCCATCAACAACTAACACAGTACATACCAACTGCTCCCATCAACAACTAACACAGTACATACCAACTGCTCCCATCAACAACTAACACCGAACATACCAACTGCTCCCAGCAACAACTAACACAGTACATACCAACTGCTCCCATCAACAACTAACACAGTACATACCAACTGCTCCCAGCAACAACACAGTACATACCAACTGCTCCCATCAACAACTAACACGGAACATACCAACTGCTCCCAGCAACAACTAACACAGTACATACCAACTGCTCCCATCAACAACTAACACAGTACATACCAAATCTGCTCCCATCAACAACTAACACAGTACATACCAACTGCTCCCATCAACAACTAACACAGTACATACCAACTGCTCCCATCAACAACTAACACCGAACATACCAACTGCTCCCATCAACAACTAACACAGTACATACCAACTGCTCCCATCAACAACTAACACCGAACATACCAACTGCTCCCATCAACAACTAACACAGTACATACCAACTGCTCCCATCAACAACTAACACCGTACATACCAACTGCTCCCATCAACAACTAACACCGAACATACCAACTGCTCCCATCAACAACTAACACCGAACATACCAACTGCTCCCATCAACAACTAACACCGAACATACCAACTGCTCCCATCAACAACTAACACCGAACATACCAACTGCTCCCATCAACAACTAACACCGAACATACCAACTGCTCCCATCAACAACTAACACCGAACATACCAACTGCTCCCATCAACAACTAACACCGAACATACCAACTGCTCCCATCAACAACTAACACCGAACATACCAACTGCTCCCATCAACAACTAACACCGAACATACCAACTGCTCCCATCAACAACTAACACCGAACATACCAACTGCTCCCATCAACAACTAACACCGAACATACCAACTGCTCCCATCAACAATTAACACCGAACATACCAACTGCTCCCATCAACAACTAACACCGAACATACCAACTGCTCCCATCAACAACTAACACCGAACATACCAACTGCTCCCATCAACAACTAACACCGAACATACCAACTGCTCCCATCAACAACTAACACCGAACATACCAACTGCTCCCATCAACAACTAACACCGAACATACCAACTGCTCCCATCAACAACTAACACCGAACATACCAACTGCTCCCATCAACAACTAACACCGAACATACCAACTGCTCCCATCAACAACTAACACCGAACATACCAACTGCTCCCATCAACAACTAACACCGAACATACCAACTGCTCCCATCAACAACTAACACCGAACATACCAACTGCTCCCATCAACAACTAACACCGAACATACCAACTGCTCCCATCAACAACTAACACCGAACATACCAACTGCTCCCAGCAACAAACTAACACCGAACATACCAAATCTGCTCCCATCAACAACTAACATAGTACATACCAACTGCCTGTCCCTCTCTCAGCAATGATCTCTCAGGATATACAATCAATCTTTCTCTGCATTCCCTCCTTTGAGCAACAGAACACTGGCTTATCTAGCTTCAGAAGAAATGGGTAATTGGAGACAGCTGCATCTTGACGAGGGGGCGGGGTCAGCTCTCCAATCATCAATTCTGGGCCGACCAATCAGCTGCTTGGGGAGAATTTCAGGAAGCCATTTCCTGAAACACACTCAAATACACAAACTAGAACACAGAAACTGGGGAACGTAACAGTGGTACCACTCTGTTCTGTTCTGCTAAGTTCTACTGTAGAGGGTAGTGTGGTACCGCTCTGTTCTACTAAATTCTACTCTAGAGGGCAGTGTGGTACCACTCTGTTCGGTTCTGCTAAGTTCTACTCTAGAGGGTAGTGTGGTACCACTCTGTTCTGTTCTACTAAGATCTACTCTAGAGGGTAGTGTGGCACCACTCTGTTCTGTTCTACTAAGTTCTACTCTAGAGGGCAGTGTGGCACCACTCTGTTCTGTTCTACTAAGTTCTACTCTAGAGGGTAGTGTGGCACCACTCTGTTCTGTTCTACTAAGTTCTACTCTAGAGGGTAGTGTGGCACCACTCTGTTCTGTTCTACTAAGTTCTACTAAGTTTTTAAATCACTGATGAAGGATTTTGAGGCTGATTCCCTGACCTGTCAATGTTTTTAATTTGCTGTTTTTGATATTGTTATACTCTTGTGAATTCAATGGTTTTTACTAGATTACTTGTAGTTTTTCATGTCTGTCTGTAATTTTTGTAATGACTTTGTCTGTAATTTTTGTAATGACTTGGTGCTGCCTATCTTGGCCAGGACGCTCTTGAAAAAGAGATTTTAAATCTCAATGAGCCCTTCCTGGTTGATAAGGAAAAGGCCTTCATTCCCTGCATGGTGTCCTATATATACACAACATGGTTGATAAGGAAAAGGCCTTCATTCCCTGCATGGTGTCCTATATATACACAACATGGTTGATAAGGAAAAGGCCTTCATTCCCTGCATGGTGTCCTATATATACACAACATGGTTGATAAGGAAAAGGCCTTCATTCCCTGCATGGTGTCCTATATATACACAACATGGTTGATAAGGAAAAGGCCTTCATTCCCTGCATGGTGTCCTATATATACACAACATGGTTGATAAGGAAAAGGCCTTCATTCCCTGCATGGTGTCCTATATATACACAACATGGTTGATAAGGAAAAGGCCTTCATTCCCTGCATGGTGTCCTATATATACACAACATGGTTGATAAGGAAAAGGCCTTCATTCCCTGCATGGTGTCCTATATATACACAACATGGTTGATAAGGAAAAGGCCTTCATTCCCTGCATGGTGTCCTATATATACACAACATGGTTGATAAGGAAAAGGCCTTCATTCCCTGCATGGTGTCCTATATATACACAACATGGTTGATAAGGAAAAGGCCTTCATTCCCTGCATGGTGTCCTATATATACACAACATGGTTGATAAGGAAAAGGCCTTCATTCCCTGCATGGTGTCCTATATATACACAACATGGTTGATAAGGAAAAGGCCTTCATTCCCTGCATGGTGTCCTATATATACACAACATGGTTGATAAGGAAAAGGCCTTCATTCCCTGCATGGTGTCCTATATATACACAACATGGTTGATAAGGAAAAGGCCTTCATTCCCTGCATGGTGTCCTATATATACACAACATGGTTGATAAGGAAAAGGCCTTCATTCCCTGCATGGTGTCCTATATATACACAACATGGTTGATAAGGAAAAGGCCTTCATTCCCTGCATGGTGTCCTATATATACACAACATGGTTGATAAGGAAAAGGCCTTCATTCCCTGCATGGTGTCCTATATATACACAACATGGTTGATAAGGAAAAGGCCTTCATTCCCTGCATGGTGTCCTATATATACACAACATGGTTGATAAGGAAAAGGCCTTCATTCCCTGCATGGTGTCCTATATATACACAACATGGTTGATAAGGAAAAGGCCTTCATTCCCTGCATGGTGTCCTATATATACACAACATGGTTGATAAGGAAAAGGCCTTCATTCCCTGCATGGTGTCCTATATATACACAACATGGTTGATAAGGAAAAGGCCTTCATTCCCTGCATGGTGTCCTATATATACACAACATGGTTGATAAGGAAAAGGCCTTCATTCCCTGCATGGTGTCCTATATATACACAACATGGTTGATAAGGAAAAGGCCTTCATTCCCTGCATGGTGTCCTATATATACACAACATGGTTGATAAGGAAAAGGCCTTCATTCCCTGCATGGTGTCCTATATATACACAACATGGTTGATAAGGAAAAGGCCTTCATTCCCTGCATGGTGTCCTATATATACACAACATGGTTGATAAGGAAAAGGCCTTCATTCCCTGCATGGTGTCCTATATATACACAACATGGTTGATAAGGAAAAGGCCTTCATTCCCTGCATGGTGTCCTATATATACACAACATGGTTGATAAGGAAAAGGCCTTCATTCCCTGCATGGTGTCCTATATATACACAACATGGTTGATAAGGAAAAGGCCTTCATTCCCTGCATGGTGTCCTATATATACACAACATGGTTGATAAGGAAAAGGCCTTCATTCCCTGCATGGTGTCCTATATATACACAACATGGTTGATAAGGAAAAGGCCTTCATTCCCTGCATGGTGTCCTATATATACACAACATGGTTGATAAGGAAAAGGCCTTCATTCCCTGCATGGTGTCCTATATATACACAACATGGTTGATAAGGAAAAGGCCTTCATTCCCTGCATGGTGTCCTATATATACACAACATGGTTGATAAGGAAAAGGCCTTCATTCCCTGCATGGTGTCCTATATATACACAACATGGTTGATAAGGAAAAGGCCTTCATTCCCTGCATGGTGTCCTATATATACACAACATGGTTGATAAGGAAAAGGCCTTCATTCCCTGCATGGTGTCCTATATATACACAACATGGTTGATAAGGAAAAGGCCTTCATTCCCTGCATGGTGTCCTATATATACACAACATGGTTGATAAGGAAAAGGCCTTCATTCCCTGCATGGTGTCCTATATATACACAACATGGTTGATAAGGAAAAGGCCTTCATTCCCTGCATGGTGTCCTATATATACACAACATGGTTGATAAGGAAAAGGCCTTCATTCCCTGCATGGTGTCCTATATATACACAACATGGTTGATAAGGAAAAGGCCTTCATTCCCTGCATGGTGTCCTATATATACACAACATGGTTGATAAGGAAAAGGCCTTCATTCCCTGCATGGTGTCCTATATATACACAACATGGTTGATAAGGAAAAGGCCTTCATTCCCTGCATGGTGTCCTATATATACACAACATGGTTGATAAGGAAAAGGCCTTCATTCCCTGCATGGTGTCCTATATATACACAACATGGTTGATAAGGAAAAGGCCTTCATTCCCTGCATGGTGTCCTATATATACACAACATGGTTGATAAGGAAAAGGCCTTCATTCCCTGCATGGTGTCCTATATATACACAACATGGTTGATAAGGAAAAGGCCTTCATTCCCTGCATGGTGTCCTATATATACACAACATGGTTGATAAGGAAAAGGCCTTCATTCCCTGCATGGTGTCCTATATATACACAACATGGTTGATAAGGAAAAGGCCTTCATTCCCTGCATGGTGTCCTATATATACACAACATGGTTGATAAGGAAAAGGCCTTCATTCCCTGCATGGTGTCCTATATATACACAACATGGTTGATAAGGAAAAGGCCTTCATTCCCTGCATGGTGTCCTATATATACACAACATGGTTGATAAGGAAAAGGCCTTCATTCCCTGCATGGTGTCCTATATATACACAACATGGTTGATAAGGAAAAGGCCTTCATTCCCTGCATGGTGTCCTATATATACACAACATGGTTGATAAGGAAAAGGCCTTCATTCCCTGCATGGTGTCCTATATATACACAACATGGTTGATAAGGAAAAGGCCTTCATTCCCTGCATGGTGTCCTATATATACACAACATGGTTGATAAGGAAAAGGCCTTCATTCCCTGCATGGTGTCCTATATATACACAACATGGTTGATAAGGAAAAGGCCTTCATTCCCTGCATGGTGTCCTATATATACACAACATGGTTGATAAGGAAAAGGCCTTCATTCCCTGCATGGTGTCCTATATATACACAACATGGTTGATAAGGAAAAGGCCTTCATTCCCTGCATGGTGTCCTATATATACACAACATGGTTGATAAGGAAAAGGCCTTCATTCCCTGCATGGTGTCCTATATATACACAACATGGTTGATAAGGAAAAGGCCTTCATTCCCTGCATGGTGTCCTATATATACACAACATGGTTGATAAGGAAAAGGCCTTCATTCCCTGCATGGTGTCCTATATATACACAACATGGTTGATAAGGAAAAGGCCTTCATTCCCTGCATGGTGTCCTATATATACACAACATGGTTGATAAGGAAAAGGCCTTCATTCCCTGCATGGTGTCCTATATATACACAACATGGTTGATAAGGAAAAGGCCTTCATTCCCTGCATGGTGTCCTATATATACACAACATGGTTGATAAGGAAAAGGCCTTCATTCCCTGCATGGTGTCCTATATATACACAACATGGTTGATAAGGAAAAGGCCTTCATTCCCTGCATGGTGTCCTATATATACACAACATGGTTGATAAGGAAAAGGCCTTCATTCCCTGCATGGTGTCCTATATATACACAACATGGTTGATAAGGAAAAGGCCTTCATTCCCTGCATGGTGTCCTATATATACACAACATGGTTGATAAGGAAAAGGCCTTCATTCCCTGCATGGTGTCCTATATATACACAACATGGTTGATAAGGAAAAGGCCTTCATTCCCTGCATGGTGTCCTATATATACACAACATGGTTGATAAGGAAAAGGCCTTCATTCCCTGCATGGTGTCCTATATATACACAACATGGTTGATAAGGAAAAGGCCTTCATTCCCTGCATGGTGTCCTATATATACACAACATGGTTGATAAGGAAAAGGCCTTCATTCCCTGCATGGTGTCCTATATATACACAACATGGTTGATAAGGAAAAGGCCTTCATTCCCTGCATGGTGTCCTATATATACACAACATGGTTGATAAGGAAAAGGCCTTCATTCCCTGCATGGTGTCCTATATATACACAACATGGTTGATAAGGAAAAGGCCTTCATTCCCTGCATGGTGTCCTATATATACACAACATGGTTGATAAGGAAAAGGCCTTCATTCCCTGCATGGTGTCCTATATATACACAACATGGTTGATAAGGAAAAGGCCTTCATTCCCTGCATGGTGTCCTATATATACACAACATGGTTGATAAGGAAAAGGCCTTCATTCCCTGCATGGTGTCCTATATATACACAACATGGTTGATAAGGAAAAGGCCTTCATTCCCTGCATGGTGTCCTATATATACACAACATGGTTGATAAGGAAAAGGCCTTCATTCCCTGCATGGTGTCCTATATATACACAACATGGTTGATAAGGAAAAGGCCTTCATTCCCTGCATGGTGTCCTATATATACACAACATGGTTGATAAGGAAAAGGCCTTCATTCCCTGCATGGTGTCCTATATATACACAACATGGTTGATAAGGAAAAGGCCTTCATTCCCTGCATGGTGTCCTATATATACACAACATGGTTGATAAGGAAAAGGCCTTCATTCCCTGCATGGTGTCCTATATATACACAACATGGTTGATAAGGAAAAGGCCTTCATTCCCTGCATGGTGTCCTATATATACACAACATGGTTGATAAGGAAAAGGCCTTCATTCCCTGCATGGTGTCCTATATATACACAACATGGTTGATAAGGAAAAGGCCTTCATTCCCTGCATGGTGTCCTATATATACACAACATGGTTGATAAGGAAAAGGCCTTCATTCCCTGCATGGTGTCCTATATATACACAACATGGTTGATAAGGAAAAGGCCTTCATTCCCTGCATGGTGTCCTATATATACACAACATGGTTGATAAGGAAAAGGCCTTCATTCCCTGCATGGTGTCCTATATATACACAACATGGTTGATAAGGAAAAGGCCTTCATTCCCTGCATGGTGTCCTATATATACACAACATGGTTGATAAGGAAAAGGCCTTCATTCCCTGCATGGTGTCCTATATATACACAACATGGTTGATAAGGAAAAGGCCTTCATTCCCTGCATGGTGTCCTATATATACACAACATGGTTGATAAGGAAAAGGCCTTCATTCCCTGCATGGTGTCCTATATATACACAACATGGTTGATAAGGAAAAGGCCTTCATTCCCTGCATGGTGTCCTATATATACACAACATGGTTGATAAGGAAAAGGCCTTCATTCCCTGCATGGTGTCCTATATATACACAACATGGTTGATAAGGAAAAGGCCTTCATTCCCTGCATGGTGTCCTATATATACACAACATGGTTGATAAGGAAAAGGCCTTCATTCCCTGCATGGTGTCCTATATATACACAACATGGTTGATAAGGAAAAGGCCTTCATTCCCTGCATGGTGTCCTATATATACACAACATGGTTGATAAGGAAAAGGCCTTCATTCCCTGCATGGTGTCCTATATATACACAACATGGTTGATAAGGAAAAGGCCTTCATTCCCTGCATGGTGTCCTATATATACACAACATGGTTGATAAGGAAAAGGCCTTCATTCCCTGCATGGTGTCCTATATATACACAACATGGTTGATAAGGAAAAGGCCTTCATTCCCTGCATGGTGTCCTATATATACACAACATGGTTGATAAGGAAAAGGCCTTCATTCCCTGCATGGTGTCCTATATATACACAACATGGTTGATAAGGAAAAGGCCTTCATTCCCTGCATGGTGTCCTATATATACACAACATGGTTGATAAGGAAAAGGCCTTCATTCCCTGCATGGTGTCCTATATATACACAACATGGTTGATAAGGAAAAGGCCTTCATTCCCTGCATGGTGTCCTATATATACACAACATGGTTGATAAGGAAAAGGCCTTCATTCCCTGCATGGTGTCCTATATATACACAACATGGTTGATAAGGAAAAGGCCTTCATTCCCTGCATGGTGTCCTATATATACACAACATGGTTGATAAGGAAAAGGCCTTCATTCCCTGCATGGTGTCCTATATATACACAACATGGTTGATAAGGAAAAGGCCTTCATTCCCTGCATGGTGTCCTATATATACACAACATGGTTGATAAGGAAAAGGCCTTCATTCCCTGCATGGTGTCCTATATATACACAACATGGTTGATAAGGAAAAGGCCTTCATTCCCTGCATGGTGTCCTATATATACACAACATGGTTGATAAGGAAAAGGCCTTCATTCCCTGCATGGTGTCCTATATATACACAACATGGTTGATAAGGAAAAGGCCTTCATTCCCTGCATGGTGTCCTATATATACACAACATGGTTGATAAGGAAAAGGCCTTCATTCCCTGCATGGTGTCCTATATATACACAACATGGTTGATAAGGAAAAGGCCTTCATTCCCTGCATGGTGTCCTATATATACACAACATGGTTGATAAGGAAAAGGCCTTCATTCCCTGCATGGTGTCCTATATATACACAACATGGTTGATAAGGAAAAGGCCTTCATTCCCTGCATGGTGTCCTATATATACACAACATGGTTGATAAGGAAAAGGCCTTCATTCCCTGCATGGTGTCCTATATATACACAACATGGTTGATAAGGAAAAGGCCTTCATTCCCTGCATGGTGTCCTATATATACACAACATGGTTGATAAGGAAAAGGCCTTCATTCCCTGCATGGTGTCCTATATATACACAACATGGTTGATAAGGAAAAGGCCTTCATTCCCTGCATGGTGTCCTATATATACACAACATGGTTGATAAGGAAAAGGCCTTCATTCCCTGCATGGTGTCCTATATATACACAACATGGTTGATAAGGAAAAGGCCTTCATTCCCTGCATGGTGTCCTATATATACACAACATGGTTGATAAGGAAAAGGCCTTCATTCCCTGCATGGTGTCCTATATATACACAACATGGTTGATAAGGAAAAGGCCTTCATTCCCTGCATGGTGTCCTATATATACACAACATGGTTGATAAGGAAAAGGCCTTCATTCCCTGCATGGTGTCCTATATATACACAACATGGTTGATAAGGAAAAGGCCTTCATTCCCTGCATGGTGTCCTATATATACACAACATGGTTGATAAGGAAAAGGCCTTCATTCCCTGCATGGTGTCCTATATATACACAACATGGTTGATAAGGAAAAGGCCTTCATTCCCTGCATGGTGTCCTATATATACACAACATGGTTGATAAGGAAAAGGCCTTCATTCCCTGCATGGTGTCCTATATATACACAACATGGTTGATAAGGAAAAGGCCTTCATTCCCTGCATGGTGTCCTATATATACACAACATGGTTGATAAGGAAAAGGCCTTCATTCCCTGCATGGTGTCCTATATATACACAACATGGTTGATAAGGAAAAGGCCTTCATTCCCTGCATGGTGTCCTATATATACACAACATGGTTGATAAGGAAAAGGCCTTCATTCCCTGCATGGTGTCCTATATATACACAACATGGTTGATAAGGAAAAGGCCTTCATTCCCTGCATGGTGTCCTATATATACACAACATGGTTGATAAGGAAAAGGCCTTCATTCCCTGCATGGTGTCCTATATATACACAACATGGTTGATAAGGAAAAGGCCTTCATTCCCTGCATGGTGTCCTATATATACACAACATGGTTGATAAGGAAAAGGCCTTCATTCCCTGCATGGTGTCCTATATATACACAACATGGTTGATAAGGAAAAGGCCTTCATTCCCTGCATGGTGTCCTATATATACACAACATGGTTGATAAGGAAAAGGCCTTCATTCCCTGCATGGTGTCCTATATATACACAACATGGTTGATAAGGAAAAGGCCTTCATTCCCTGCATGGTGTCCTATATATACACAACATGGTTGATAAGGAAAAGGCCTTCATTCCCTGCATGGTGTCCTATATATACACAACATGGTTGATAAGGAAAAGGCCTTCATTCCCTGCATGGTGTCCTATATATACACAACATGGTTGATAAGGAAAAGGCCTTCATTCCCTGCATGGTGTCCTATATATACACAACATGGTTGATAAGGAAAAGGCCTTCATTCCCTGCATGGTGTCCTATATATACACAACATGGTTGATAAGGAAAAGGCCTTCATTCCCTGCATGGTGTCCTATATATACACAACATGGTTGATAAGGAAAAGGCCTTCATTCCCTGCATGGTGTCCTATATATACACAACATGGTTGATAAGGAAAAGGCCTTCATTCCCTGCATGGTGTCCTATATATACACAACATGGTTGATAAGGAAAAGGCCTTCATTCCCTGCATGGTGTCCTATATATACACAACATGGTTGATAAGGAAAAGGCCTTCATTCCCTGCATGGTGTCCTATATATACACAACATGGTTGATAAGGAAAAGGCCTTCATTCCCTGCATGGTGTCCTATATATACACAACATGGTTGATAAGGAAAAGGCCTTCATTCCCTGCATGGTGTCCTATATATACACAACATGGTTGATAAGGAAAAGGCCTTCATTCCCTGCATGGTGTCCTATATATACACAACATGGTTGATAAGGAAAAGGCCTTCATTCCCTGCATGGTGTCCTATATATACACAACATGGTTGATAAGGAAAAGGCCTTCATTCCCTGCATGGTGTCCTATATATACACAACATGGTTGATAAGGAAAAGGCCTTCATTCCCTGCATGGTGTCCTATATATACACAACATGGTTGATAAGGAAAAGGCCTTCATTCCCTGCATGGTGTCCTATATATACACAACATGGTTGATAAGGAAAAGGCCTTCATTCCCTGCATGGTGTCCTATATATACACAACATGGTTGATAAGGAAAAGGCCTTCATTCCCTGCATGGTGTCCTATATATACACAACATGGTTGATAAGGAAAAGGCCTTCATTCCCTGCATGGTGTCCTATATATACACAACATGGTTGATAAGGAAAAGGCCTTCATTCCCTGCATGGTGTCCTATATATACACAACATGGTTGATAAGGAAAAGGCCTTCATTCCCTGCATGGTGTCCTATATATACACAACATGGTTGATAAGGAAAAGGCCTTCATTCCCTGCATGGTGTCCTATATATACACAACATGGTTGATAAGGAAAAGGCCTTCATTCCCTGCATGGTGTCCTATATATACACAACATGGTTGATAAGGAAAAGGCCTTCATTCCCTGCATGGTGTCCTATATATACACAACATGGTTGATAAGGAAAAGGCCTTCATTCCCTGCATGGTGTCCTATATATACACAACATGGTTGATAAGGAAAAGGCCTTCATTCCCTGCATGGTGTCCTATATATACACAACATGGTTGATAAGGAAAAGGCCTTCATTCCCTGCATGGTGTCCTATATATACACAACATGGTTGATAAGGAAAAGGCCTTCATTCCCTGCATGGTGTCCTATATATACACAACATGGTTGATAAGGAAAAGGCCTTCATTCCCTGCATGGTGTCCTATATATACACAACATGGTTGATAAGGAAAAGGCCTTCATTCCCTGCATGGTGTCCTATATATACACAACATGGTTGATAAGGAAAAGGCCTTCATTCCCTGCATGGTGTCCTATATATACACAACATGGTTGATAAGGAAAAGGCCTTCATTCCCTGCATGGTGTCCTATATATACACAACATGGTTGATAAGGAAAAGGCCTTCATTCCCTGCATGGTGTCCTATATATACACAACATGGTTGATAAGGAAAAGGCCTTCATTCCCTGCATGGTGTCCTATATATACACAACATGGTTGATAAGGAAAAGGCCTTCATTCCCTGCATGGTGTCCTATATATACACAACATGGTTGATAAGGAAAAGGCCTTCATTCCCTGCATGGTGTCCTATATATACACAACATGGTTGATAAGGAAAAGGCCTTCATTCCCTGCATGGTGTCCTATATATACACAACATGGTTGATAAGGAAAAGGCCTTCATTCCCTGCATGGTGTCCTATATATACACAACATGGTTGATAAGGAAAAGGCCTTCATTCCCTGCATGGTGTCCTATATATACACAACATGGTTGATAAGGAAAAGGCCTTCATTCCCTGCATGGTGTCCTATATATACACAACATGGTTGATAAGGAAAAGGCCTTCATTCCCTGCATGGTGTCCTATATATACACAACATGGTTGATAAGGAAAAGGCCTTCATTCCCTGCATGGTGTCCTATATATACACAACATGGTTGATAAGGAAAAGGCCTTCATTCCCTGCATGGTGTCCTATATATACACAACATGGTTGATAAGGAAAAGGCCTTCATTCCCTGCATGGTGTCCTATATATACACAACATGGTTGATAAGGAAAAGGCCTTCATTCCCTGCATGGTGTCCTATATATACACAACATGGTTGATAAGGAAAAGGCCTTCATTCCCTGCATGGTGTCCTATATATACACAACATGGTTGATAAGGAAAAGGCCTTCATTCCCTGCATGGTGTCCTATATATACACAACATGGTTGATAAGGAAAAGGCCTTCATTCCCTGCATGGTGTCCTATATATACACAACATGGTTGATAAGGAAAAGGCCTTCATTCCCTGCATGGTGTCCTATATATACACAACATGGTTGATAAGGAAAAGGCCTTCATTCCCTGCATGGTGTCCTATATATACACAACATGGTTGATAAGGAAAAGGCCTTCATTCCCTGCATGGTGTCCTATATATACACAACATGGTTGATAAGGAAAAGGCCTTCATTCCCTGCATGGTGTCCTATATATACACAACATGGTTGATAAGGAAAAGGCCTTCATTCCCTGCATGGTGTCCTATATATACACAACATGGTTGATAAGGAAAAGGCCTTCATTCCCTGCATGGTGTCCTATATATACACAACATGGTTGATAAGGAAAAGGCCTTCATTCCCTGCATGGTGTCCTATATATACACAACATGGTTGATAAGGAAAAGGCCTTCATTCCCTGCATGGTGTCCTATATATACACAACATGGTTGATAAGGAAAAGGCCTTCATTCCCTGCATGGTGTCCTATATATACACAACATGGTTGATAAGGAAAAGGCCTTCATTCCCTGCATGGTGTCCTATATATACACAACATGGTTGATAAGGAAAAGGCCTTCATTCCCTGCATGGTGTCCTATATATACACAACATGGTTGATAAGGAAAAGGCCTTCATTCCCTGCATGGTGTCCTATATATACACAACATGGTTGATAAGGAAAAGGCCTTCATTCCCTGCATGGTGTCCTATATATACACAACATGGTTGATAAGGAAAAGGCCTTCATTCCCTGCATGGTGTCCTATATATACACAACATGGTTGATAAGGAAAAGGCCTTCATTCCCTGCATGGTGTCCTATATATACACAACATGGTTGATAAGGAAAAGGCCTTCATTCCCTGCATGGTGTCCTATATATACACAACATGGTTGATAAGGAAAAGGCCTTCATTCCCTGCATGGTGTCCTATATATACACAACATGGTTGATAAGGAAAAGGCCTTCATTCCCTGCATGGTGTCCTATATATACACAACATGGTTGATAAGGAAAAGGCCTTCATTCCCTGCATGGTGTCCTATATATACACAACATGGTTGATAAGGAAAAGGCCTTCATTCCCTGCATGGTGTCCTATATATACACAACATGGTTGATAAGGAAAAGGCCTTCATTCCCTGCATGGTGTCCTATATATACACAACATGGTTGATAAGGAAAAGGCCTTCATTCCCTGCATGGTGTCCTATATATACACAACATGGTTGATAAGGAAAAGGCCTTCATTCCCTGCATGGTGTCCTATATATACACAACATGGTTGATAAGGAAAAGGCCTTCATTCCCTGCATGGTGTCCTATATATACACAACATGGTTGATAAGGAAAAGGCCTTCATTCCCTGCATGGTGTCCTATATATACACAACATGGTTGATAAGGAAAAGGCCTTCATTCCCTGCATGGTGTCCTATATATACACAACATGGTTGATAAGGAAAAGGCCTTCATTCCCTGCATGGTGTCCTATATATACACAACATGGTTGATAAGGAAAAGGCCTTCATTCCCTGCATGGTGTCCTATATATACACAACATGGTTGATAAGGAAAAGGCCTTCATTCCCTGCATGGTGTCCTATATATACACAACATGGTTGATAAGGAAAAGGCCTTCATTCCCTGCATGGTGTCCTATATATACACAACATGGTTGATAAGGAAAAGGCCTTCATTCCCTGCATGGTGTCCTATATATACACAACATGGTTGATAAGGAAAAGGCCTTCATTCCCTGCATGGTGTCCTATATATACACAACATGGTTGATAAGGAAAAGGCCTTCATTCCCTGCATGGTGTCCTATATATACACAACATGGTTGATAAGGAAAAGGCCTTCATTCCCTGCATGGTGTCCTATATATACACAACATGGTTGATAAGGAAAAGGCCTTCATTCCCTGCATGGTGTCCTATATATACACAACATGGTTGATAAGGAAAAGGCCTTCATTCCCTGCATGGTGTCCTATATATACACAACATGGTTGATAAGGAAAAGGCCTTCATTCCCTGCATGGTGTCCTATATATACACAACATGGTTGATAAGGAAAAGGCCTTCATTCCCTGCATGGTGTCCTATATATACACAACATGGTTGATAAGGAAAAGGCCTTCATTCCCTGCATGGTGTCCTATATATACACAACATGGTTGATAAGGAAAAGGCCTTCATTCCCTGCATGGTGTCCTATATATACACAACATGGTTGATAAGGAAAAGGCCTTCATTCCCTGCATGGTGTCCTATATATACACAACATGGTTGATAAGGAAAAGGCCTTCATTCCCTGCATGGTGTCCTATATATACACAACATGGTTGATAAGGAAAAGGCCTTCATTCCCTGCATGGTGTCCTATATATACACAACATGGTTGATAAGGAAAAGGCCTTCATTCCCTGCATGGTGTCCTATATATACACAACATGGTTGATAAGGAAAAGGCCTTCATTCCCTGCATGGTGTCCTATATATACACAACATGGTTGATAAGGAAAAGGCCTTCATTCCCTGCATGGTGTCCTATATATACACAACATGGTTGATAAGGAAAAGGCCTTCATTCCCTGCATGGTGTCCTATATATACACAACATGGTTGATAAGGAAAAGGCCTTCATTCCCTGCATGGTGTCCTATATATACACAACATGGTTGATAAGGAAAAGGCCTTCATTCCCTGCATGGTGTCCTATATATACACAACATGGTTGATAAGGAAAAGGCCTTCATTCCCTGCATGGTGTCCTATATATACACAACATGGTTGATAAGGAAAAGGCCTTCATTCCCTGCATGGTGTCCTATATATACACAACATGGTTGATAAGGAAAAGGCCTTCATTCCCTGCATGGTGTCCTATATATACACAACATGGTTGATAAGGAAAAGGCCTTCATTCCCTGCATGGTGTCCTATATATACACAACATGGTTGATAAGGAAAAGGCCTTCATTCCCTGCATGGTGTCCTATATATACACAACATGGTTGATAAGGAAAAGGCCTTCATTCCCTGCATGGTGTCCTATATATACACAACATGGTTGATAAGGAAAAGGCCTTCATTCCCTGCATGGTGTCCTATATATACACAACATGGTTGATAAGGAAAAGGCCTTCATTCCCTGCATGGTGTCCTATATATACACAACATGGTTGATAAGGAAAAGGCCTTCATTCCCTGCATGGTGTCCTATATATACACAACATGGTTGATAAGGAAAAGGCCTTCATTCCCTGCATGGTGTCCTATATATACACAACATGGTTGATAAGGAAAAGGCCTTCATTCCCTGCATGGTGTCCTATATATACACAACATGGTTGATAAGGAAAAGGCCTTCATTCCCTGCATGGTGTCCTATATATACACAACATGGTTGATAAGGAAAAGGCCTTCATTCCCTGCATGGTGTCCTATATATACACAACATGGTTGATAAGGAAAAGGCCTTCATTCCCTGCATGGTGTCCTATATATACACAACATGGTTGATAAGGAAAAGGCCTTCATTCCCTGCATGGTGTCCTATATATACACAACATGGTTGATAAGGAAAAGGCCTTCATTCCCTGCATGGTGTCCTATATATACACAACATGGTTGATAAGGAAAAGGCCTTCATTCCCTGCATGGTGTCCTATATATACACAACATGGTTGATAAGGAAAAGGCCTTCATTCCCTGCATGGTGTCCTATATATACACAACATGGTTGATAAGGAAAAGGCCTTCATTCCCTGCATGGTGTCCTATATATACACAACATGGTTGATAAGGAAAAGGCCTTCATTCCCTGCATGGTGTCCTATATATACACAACATGGTTGATAAGGAAAAGGCCTTCATTCCCTGCATGGTGTCCTATATATACACAACATGGTTGATAAGGAAAAGGCCTTCATTCCCTGCATGGTGTCCTATATATACACAACATGGTTGATAAGGAAAAGGCCTTCATTCCCTGCATGGTGTCCTATATATACACAACATGGTTGATAAGGAAAAGGCCTTCATTCCCTGCATGGTGTCCTATATATACACAACATGGTTGATAAGGAAAAGGCCTTCATTCCCTGCATGGTGTCCTATATATACACAACATGGTTGATAAGGAAAAGGCCTTCATTCCCTGCATGGTGTCCTATATATACACAACATGGTTGATAAGGAAAAGGCCTTCATTCCCTGCATGGTGTCCTATATATACACAACATGGTTGATAAGGAAAAGGCCTTCATTCCCTGCATGGTGTCCTATATATACACAACATGGTTGATAAGGAAAAGGCCTTCATTCCCTGCATGGTGTCCTATATATACACAACATGGTTGATAAGGAAAAGGCCTTCATTCCCTGCATGGTGTCCTATATATACACAACATGGTTGATAAGGAAAAGGCCTTCATTCCCTGCATGGTGTCCTATATATACACAACATGGTTGATAAGGAAAAGGCCTTCATTCCCTGCATGGTGTCCTATATATACACAACATGGTTGATAAGGAAAAGGCCTTCATTCCCTGCATGGTGTCCTATATATACACAACATGGTTGATAAGGAAAAGGCCTTCATTCCCTGCATGGTGTCCTATATATACACAACATGGTTGATAAGGAAAAGGCCTTCATTCCCTGCATGGTGTCCTATATATACACAACATGGTTGATAAGGAAAAGGCCTTCATTCCCTGCATGGTGTCCTATATATACACAACATGGTTGATAAGGAAAAGGCCTTCATTCCCTGCATGGTGTCCTATATATACACAACATGGTTGATAAGGAAAAGGCCTTCATTCCCTGCATGGTGTCCTATATATACACAACATGGTTGATAAGGAAAAGGCCTTCATTCCCTGCATGGTGTCCTATATATACACAACATGGTTGATAAGGAAAAGGCCTTCATTCCCTGCATGGTGTCCTATATATACACAACATGGTTGATAAGGAAAAGGCCTTCATTCCCTGCATGGTGTCCTATATATACACAACATGGTTGATAAGGAAAAGGCCTTCATTCCCTGCATGGTGTCCTATATATACACAACATGGTTGATAAGGAAAAGGCCTTCATTCCCTGCATGGTGTCCTATATATACACAACATGGTTGATAAGGAAAAGGCCTTCATTCCCTGCATGGTGTCCTATATATACACAACATGGTTGATAAGGAAAAGGCCTTCATTCCCTGCATGGTGTCCTATATATACACAACATGGTTGATAAGGAAAAGGCCTTCATTCCCTGCATGGTGTCCTATATATACACAACATGGTTGATAAGGAAAAGGCCTTCATTCCCTGCATGGTGTCCTATATATACACAACATGGTTGATAAGGAAAAGGCCTTCATTCCCTGCATGGTGTCCTATATATACACAACATGGTTGATAAGGAAAAGGCCTTCATTCCCTGCATGGTGTCCTATATATACACAACATGGTTGATAAGGAAAAGGCCTTCATTCCCTGCATGGTGTCCTATATATACACAACATGGTTGATAAGGAAAAGGCCTTCATTCCCTGCATGGTGTCCTATATATACACAACATGGTTGATAAGGAAAAGGCCTTCATTCCCTGCATGGTGTCCTATATATACACAACATGGTTGATAAGGAAAAGGCCTTCATTCCCTGCATGGTGTCCTATATATACACAACATGGTTGATAAGGAAAAGGCCTTCATTCCCTGCATGGTGTCCTATATATACACAACATGGTTGATAAGGAAAAGGCCTTCATTCCCTGCATGGTGTCCTATATATACACAACATGGTTGATAAGGAAAAGGCCTTCATTCCCTGCATGGTGTCCTATATATACACAACATGGTTGATAAGGAAAAGGCCTTCATTCCCTGCATGGTGTCCTATATATACACAACATGGTTGATAAGGAAAAGGCCTTCATTCCCTGCATGGTGTCCTATATATACACAACATGGTTGATAAGGAAAAGGCCTTCATTCCCTGCATGGTGTCCTATATATACACAACATGGTTGATAAGGAAAAGGCCTTCATTCCCTGCATGGTGTCCTATATATACACAACATGGTTGATAAGGAAAAGGCCTTCATTCCCTGCATGGTGTCCTATATATACACAACATGGTTGATAAGGAAAAGGCCTTCATTCCCTGCATGGTGTCCTATATATACACAACATGGTTGATAAGGAAAAGGCCTTCATTCCCTGCATGGTGTCCTATATATACACAACATGGTTGATAAGGAAAAGGCCTTCATTCCCTGCATGGTGTCCTATATATACACAACATGGTTGATAAGGAAAAGGCCTTCATTCCCTGCATGGTGTCCTATATATACACAACATGGTTGATAAGGAAAAGGCCTTCATTCCCTGCATGGTGTCCTATATATACACAACATGGTTGATAAGGAAAAGGCCTTCATTCCCTGCATGGTGTCCTATATATACACAACATGGTTGATAAGGAAAAGGCCTTCATTCCCTGCATGGTGTCCTATATATACACAACATGGTTGATAAGGAAAAGGCCTTCATTCCCTGCATGGTGTCCTATATATACACAACATGGTTGATAAGGAAAAGGCCTTCATTCCCTGCATGGTGTCCTATATATACACAACATGGTTGATAAGGAAAAGGCCTTCATTCCCTGCATGGTGTCCTATATATACACAACATGGTTGATAAGGAAAAGGCCTTCATTCCCTGCATGGTGTCCTATATATACACAACATGGTTGATAAGGAAAAGGCCTTCATTCCCTGCATGGTGTCCTATATATACACAACATGGTTGATAAGGAAAAGGCCTTCATTCCCTGCATGGTGTCCTATATATACACAACATGGTTGATAAGGAAAAGGCCTTCATTCCCTGCATGGTGTACTATATTCAACAGGTCCTCTTTGAAATGGTTACCATGGGGACATGACCACTACCATACTGAAGCAGATCCAATAGCTAGTGATGCTTACTCACTGACCAACCACAGCTGCGATGTAGGTCATTACAGGGCACCGGTCCAAAAGAGGGGGAGGGGGAGGGTTCTACTAAGCTAACATATGGAATTGTTTTAAGATGTTAGAATATGGAATTGTTTTAAGATGTTAACATACGTAATTGTTCTAAGTTGTTACCAAATGGAATTGTTTTAAGATGTTAACATATGGGATTGTTCTAAGTTGTTAACATATGGCATTGTTTTAAGATGTTAACATATGGAATTGTTTTAAGATGTTCCAACCAGGGATAATTTATCTTTTTGATGTTGAATTTTAAGACCCCTTTAGGTTTAAAAAAATAAATAACAAACGTTTGGACAAAATATTGAATTTAGCCTTACTGCTATTAGCCAATAGAAACACACTGAATAACAGATAGTCCTTACTGCTATTAGCCAATAGAAACACATTGAATAACATATAGTCCTTACTGCTATTAGCCAATAGAAACACATTGAATAACAGACGGTCCTTACTGCTATTAGCCAATAGAAACACATTGAATAACAGATAGTCCTTACTGCTATTAGCCAATAGAAACACATTGAATAACAGATAGTCCTTACTGCTATTAGCCAATAGAAACACATTGAATAACAGACAGTCCTTACTGCTATTAGCCAATAGAAACACATTGAATAACAGATAGTCCTTACTGCTATTAGCCAATAGAAACACATTGAATAACAGATAGTCCTTACTGCTATTAGCCAATAGAAACACATTGAATAACAGACAGTCCTTACTGCTATTAGCCAATAGAAACACATTGAATAACAGATAGTCCTTACTGCTATTAGCCAATAGAAACACATTGAATAACAGACAGTCCTTACTGCTATTAGCCAATAGAAACACATTGAATAACAGATTAATACATTAAAAACAGTAAATAGTAAAAAATAATAGTATAAAAAAATACATCAAAAGGAAGGTTATTTCAAAGTGTCTGTCCCAAATATCCTATATATTGTTTACCAATGTTTAATACATTATTTTTTGGGACACTTCTTTCAAATACTTCTATATACAGAACAAAAATGTAAACACAATACGCAACAATTTCCACAAATTTACTGAGTTACAGGAAATCAGTGAATTGAAATATATTCAATAGGCCCTAATCTATGGATTTCATATGACTGTACAGGAGTGCAGCCATGGGTGGGCCTGGGAGGGAATAGACCCACCCACTGGGGAGTCAGGCCCAGCCACTGGGGAGTCAGGCCCACCCACTGGGGAGTCAGGCCCAGCCACTGGGGAGTCAGGCCCACCCACTGGGGAGTCAGACCAACCCACTGGGGAGTCAGACCAACCCACTGGGGAGTCAGACCAACCCACTGGGTAGTCAGGCCCACCCACTGGGGAGTCAGGCCCACCCACTGGGGAGTCAGGCCCACCCACTGGGGAGTCAGGCCCACCCACTGGGGAGTCAGGCCCTGCCACTGGGGAGTCAGGCCCTGCCACTGGGGAGCCAGACCCACCCACTGGGGAGCCAGACCCACCCATTGGGGAGCCAGGCCCACCCACTGGGGAGTCAGGCCAACCCACTAGGGAGCCACTGGGGAGCCACTGGGGAGCCAGGTCCACCCACTGGGGAGCCAGGCCCATCCACTGGGGAGCCAGGCCTACCTACTGGGGAGCCATGTTCGCCCACTGGGGAGTCAGGCCCAGCCACTGGGGAGTCAGGCCCAGCCACTGGGGAGTCAGGCCCACCCACTGGGGAGGACAGCAGCCACTGGGGAGTCAGGCCCACCCACTGGGGAGTCAGGCCCACCCACTGGGGAGTCAGGCCCAACCACTGGGGAGTCAGGCCCTGCCACTGGGGAGCCGGCCCACCCACTGGGGGGAGCCAGGCCCACCCACTGGGGAGTCAGGCCGAGCCACTGGGGAGCCACTGGGGAGCCAGGTCCACCCACTGGGGAGCCAGGTCCACCCACTGGGGAGCCAGGTCCACCCACTGGGGAGCCAGGCCCATCCACTGGGGATCCAGGCCCATCCACTGGGGAGCCAGGCCTACCTACTGGGAAGCCATGTTCGCCCACTGGGGAGTCAGGCCCAGCCTATTAGACAGAGTTTTTCCTCACAAAAGGCCTTTATTGGATACATAAATACTTCTCAGTTTCACCTGTCCAGGTGGCTGGTCTCAGAAGATCACGCAGGTAAACAAGTCGATATTGAGGTCCTGGGTTGGCGTGGTTACATGTCGTCTGAAGTTGGTTGGACGTACTGGATTTTTTTTTTAAACAAAATGGGAGGCGGGTTATGGTAGAGAAATGGACATTAAATTCACTGGCAACAGCTCTGGTGGACATTCCTACAGTCAGCATGCCAATTTTTACGCTCCCTCAAAATTTGAGACATCTGTGGCATTGTGTTGTGTGACAAAACTGCACATTTTATAGTGGCCTGTTATTTTCCTTTGCACAAGGTGCACCTGTGTAATGATCATGCTGTTTAATCAGCTTCTTGATATGCCACACCTGTCAGGTGGATGGATTACCTTGGCAAAGGAAAAGTGCTCACAAACAGGGAAGTAAACAAATTTGTGCCCAACATTTGAGAGGAAGAATCATTTGGTGCAAATGGAACATTTCTGGGATCTTTATTTCAACTCATGAAACAAACAAACAATTTACATGTTGCGTTTTCATTTTTGTTCTGTATACTTCCTTTAATTTTTTTATGAACGGTATACAGTGGGGCAAAAAAGTATTTAGTCAGCCACCAATTGTGCAAGTTCTCCCACTTAAAAAGATGAGAGAGGCCTGTAATTCATCATAGGTACACTTACTGATGGTAGGCTTTGTTACTTTGGTCCCAGCTCTCTGCAGGTCATTCACTAGGTCCCCCCGTGTGGTTCTGGGATTTTTGCTCACCGTTCTTGTGATCATTTTGACCCCACGGGGTGAGATCTTGCGTGGAGCCCCAGATCGAGGGAGATTATCAGTGGTCTTGTATGTCTTCCATTTCCTAATAATTGCTCCCACAGTTGATTTCTTCAAACCAAGCTGCTTACCTATTGCAGATTCAGTCTTCCCAGCCTGGTGCAAGTCTACAATTTTGTTTCTGGTGTCCTTTGACAGCTCTTTGGTCTTGGCCATAGTGGAGTTTGGAGTGTGACTGTTTGGGGTTGTGGACAGGTGTCTTTTATACTGATAACAAGTTCAAACAGGTGCCATTAATACAGGTAACGAGTGGAGGACAGAGGAGCCTCTTAAAGAAGAAGTTACAGGTCTGTGAGAGCCAGAAATCTCGCTTGTTTGTAGGTTACCAAATACTTATTTTCCACCATAATTTGCAAATGAATTCATAAAAAATCCTACAATGTGATTTTCTGGATTTTTAAAAATCATTTTGTCTGTCATAGTTGAAGTGTACCTATGATGAAAATTACAGGCCTCTCATCTTTTTAAGTGGGAGAACTTGCACAATTGGTGGCTGACTAAATACTTTTTTGCGTCACTGTACCTTCAGACGAGTCACGTGTTCATGAAAGTCATTATTTTCGAATGCTACAGATGTTTTCGTGAGAAGACCTCTTTTCGGGGATTAAGGTAGTTTATACAATTTTTAAAACATGACAATACATTCACAGATTTGACAACACGCTGTGTGCCCTCAGGCCCCTTCTCCACCACTACCACATATCTACAGTACTTAATCCATGTGTACTTGTGTTTATAGTGCGTATGTTATCGTCTGTGTGTATATGCATGTGTCTGTGTGACTTCACAATTCCTGCGGTTTCATTAGGTGTATTTTTATCTGTTTTTTAATCTGATTTTACTGCTGCATCAGTTACCTGATGTGGAATAGAGTTCCATGTAGTTATGGCTCTATGTAGTACTGTGCGCCTCCCGTAAGTCTGTTCTGGAAATGGGGACTGGGGAGATCTCTCTCTCTCTCTCTCTCTCTCTCTCTCTCTCTCTCTCTCTCTCTCTCTCTCTCTCTCTCTCTCTCTCTCTCTCTCTCTCTCTCTCTCTCTCTCTCTCTCTCTCTCTCTCTCTCTCTCTCTCTCTCTCTCTCTCTCTCTCTCTCTCTCTCTCTCTCTCTCTCTCTCTCTCTCTCTCTCTCTCTCTCTCTCTCTCTCTCTCTCTCTCTCTCTCTCTCTCTCTCTCTCTCTCTCTCTCTCTCTCTCTCTCTCTCTCTCTCTCTCTCTCTCTCTCTCTCTCTCTCTCAATCAGGAATACCATCAGTCATAGACCAGTCACTGAGCTTCATATCATACCAGACCAGGAACGAGGGGAGAGAGGAGGGAGAGAATGGGCAAGGGCAAAGAAAGGGGAGAAATTAAATGTGCATTTGAGTGTTCCCAGCCCGCCCCTCACCTCTCCCCACTACCACCCACCCCCCCAATCATTTCATAGTCCGATAAGCGACCCACTGGGCACAAAGTCCTTTTGGAGTTGATGAGTCAAGTCATCAAGAGGCTGTTTCTCCAAAAAACACTTTGAAGTTAAAGAGACAGGTTCGTTTAAGGTCTTGTAACGTATTTTGATTGAAGTACTACAGAAGAGAGATTTCCTTTTGTAATTCTCTAAGGTAAAATAATGTCCGATACAGGAATGCTCACGGTCCGTAGACTACTTTCAGATTGGGGTTTGAGTCTTTCCAACTAAATGGACCAGCCACTTCCACTTTGTTGGAAATTACATCACTGATAATAGTCACCTTATTGAATTTATGTTTCTTAAACTACTCATCATTTAATCCCAACGTTTCCTTCTCTTCCTCTGAACACAGAGTACCTTCAGTAACTCTTCTTCATATTCTATGAGCCCCAATGGACGTATTACTTGAAGGATGGCACATCAGTGGAACGTGGGTAATAAATGTGTCCCAAATGGCACCCTATTCCCTGTGTAGTGCACTACTTCAGACCAGAGCCCTATGGTACCCTATTCCCTATGTAGTGCACTACTTTAGACCAGAGCCCTATGGCACCCTATTCCCTGTGTAGTGCACTACTTCAGACCAGAGCCCTATAGAACCCTATTCCCTATATAGTGCACTACTTCAGACCAGAGCCCTATGGTACCCTATTCCCTATGTAGTGCACTACTTCAGACCAGAGCCCTATGGTACCCTATTCCCTATGTAGTGCACTACTTTAGACCAGAGCCCTATGGCACCCTATTCCCTGTGTAGTGCACTACTTCAGACCAGAGCCCTATAGAACCCTATTCCCTATATAGTGCACTACTTCAGACCAGAGCCCTATGGTACCCTATTCCCTATGTAGTGCACTACTTTAGACCGGAGCCCTATGGCACCCTATTCCCTGTGTAGTGCACTACTTCAGACCAGAGCTCTATAGAACCCTATTCCCTATATAGTGCACTACTTTAGACCAGAGCCCTATGGTACCCTATTCCCTATGTAGTGCACTACTTTAGACCAGAGCCCTATGGCACCCTATTCCCTATATAGTGCACTACTTTAGACCAGAGCCCTATGGCACCCTATTCCCTATATAGTGCACTACTTTAGACCAGGACCCTATGGAACCCTATTCCCTATGTAGTGCACTACTTTAGACCAGAACCCAATGGAACCCTATTCCCTA
Organism: Salvelinus alpinus; assembly: GCF_045679555.1. NCBI lineage: Eukaryota > Metazoa > Chordata > Actinopteri > Salmoniformes > Salmonidae > Salvelinus > Salvelinus alpinus. The sequence continues at coordinate 9,033,088 of NC_092114.1, forward strand.
TATAGCGCACTACTTTAGACTAGGCCTCAACCGTAGTGCACTCTGGGATGCAGCCTCTGTGTTATTCTACATGAACAAACTGTAGAAGACATCAGAGTCAGTGTGTGTTCCAGCAGTCAGATCCACAGGGCCAATTACTGTCTGCCCCATCCTCCACAGTGTCCCCTTGTCTACCCTTGTCTCCACCATCCACCCCTGTCTCCCCACCCTGATGGAGAAAAACTCTACCCTGATGGAGAAAGACCCTACCCTGATGGAGAAAGACCCTACCCTGATGGAGAAAGACCCTACCCTGATGGAGAAAGACTCTACCCTGATGGAGAAAGACCCCACCCTGATGGAGAAAGACTCTACCCTGATGGAGAAAGACTCTACCCTGATGGAGAAAGACTCTACCCTGATGGAGAAAGACTCTACCCTGATGGAGAAAGACCCTACCCTGATGGAGAAAGACTCTACCCTGATGGAGAAAGACTCTACCCTGATGGAGAAAGACTCTACCCTGATGGAGAAAGACCCTACCCTGATGGAGAAAGAACCTACCCTGATGGAGAAAGACTCTACCCTGATGGAGAAAGACTCTACCCTGATGGAGAAAGACCCTACCCTGATGGAGAAAGACTCTACCCTGATGGAGAAATACCCTACCCTGATGGAGAAAGACCCCACCCTGATGGAGAAAGACTCTACCCTGATGGAGAAAGACCCTACCCTGATGGAGAAAGACTCTACCCTGATGGAGAAAGACCCTACCCTGATGGAGAAAGACTCTACCCTGATGGAGAAAGACTCTACCCTGATGGAGAAAGACTCTACCCTGATGGAGAAAGACTCTACCCTGATGGAGAAAGACCCTACCCTGATGGAGAAAGACTCTACCCTGATGGAGAAAGACCCTACCCTGATGGAGAAAGACTCTACCCTGATGGAGAAAGACTCTACCCTGATGGAGAAAGACTCTACCCTGATGGAGAAAGACTCTACCCTGATGGAGAAAGACTCTACCCTGATGGAGAAATACCCTACCCTGATGGAGAAAGACTCTACCCTGATGGAGAAAGACCCTACCCTGATGGAGAAAGACCCCACCCTGATGGAGAAAGACCCTACCCTGATGGAGAAAGACCCTACCCTGATGGAGAAAGACTCTACCCTGATGGAGAAACACCCTACCCTGATGGAGAAAGACCCCACCCTGATGGAGAAAGACCCCACCCTGATGGAGAAAGACCCTACCCTGATGGAGAAAGACCCTACCCTGATGGAGAAACACCCTACCCTGATGGAGAAAGACCCCACCCTGATGGAGAAAGACCCCACCCTGATGGAGAAATACCCTACCCTGATGGAGAAAGACCCTACCCTGATGGAGAAAGACCCTACCCTGATGGAGAAAGACCCTACCCTGATGGAGAAAGACTCTACCCTGATGGAGAAAGACCCTACCCTGATGGAGAAAGACCCTGATGGAGAAATACTCTACCCTGATGGAGTGTGATGAGGAGAAAGATGTTATTGCACACTACTGATTGACCCATCCTGGGTCATTGTAAATAAGAACTTCTTAACTGACTTGTCTAGTTAAATAAACATTAAATCATGTAAAATAAATGAGGACCCCCTGACTGAAACATCCTCCATAGGATCCACTGATGGACCCATAATGCATTGGACCCGCTGATGGACCCATAATGCATTGGACCCGCTGATGGACCCATAATGCATTGGACCTGCTGATGGACCCATAAGGCATTGGACCCGCTGATGGACCCATAATGCATTGGACCTGCTGATGGACCCATAAGGCATTGGACCCGCTGATGGACCCATAATGCATTGGACCCGCTGATGGACCCATAATGCATTGGACCCGCTGATGGACCCATAATGCATTGGACCCGCTGATGGACCCATAATGCATTGGACCCGCTGATGGACCCATAATGCATTGGACCCGCTGATGGACCCATAATGCATTGGACCCGCTGATGGACCCATAATGCATTGGACACGCATACTAGTTGAGTATCAAGAGCATCAGCATTTGTGGGTTCGATTACAGGCTCAAAATGGCCAGAAATAAAGAACTTTCTTTTGAAACTCGTCAGTCGATTCTTGTTCTGAGGAATGAAGCCTATTCCGTGCGAGAAATTGCCAAGGAACTGAAGATCTGATACAACGCTGTGTTTTACTCCCTTCACAGAACAGCGCAACCTGGCTCTAACCAGATTAGAAAGAGTGGGAAGCCCCGGTGCACAACTGAGCAACAGGACAAATACATTAGAGGGTCTAGTTTGAGAAACAGACGCCTCAGAAATCCTCAACTGGTAGCTTCATTAAATAGTACCCGCAAAACACCAGTCTCAACATCAACAGTGAAGAGGCGACTTCAAAATGCTGGCCTTCTAGGCAGAGTTGCAAAGAAAAAGCCATATCTCATACTGGCCAATAAAAAGAAAAGGACACAGACACTGGACAGAGGAACTCTGCCTAGAAGGCCAGCATTTTGGAGTCGCCTCTTCACTGCTGACGTTGAGACCGGTGTTTTGCGAGTACTATGTGAAAAAAGGTCAAGGGGTCTGAAAACTTTCTGAATGGACTGTATTTGCATCCAGTAGAGAAAGATGAGAGGGGGAAGAAACCGAGCGAGAATCAGGTGTGTGTGTGTGTGATTGTGTGTGCATGTGTGTATGTGCACGAGTGCGTGTGTGTGTTGTGTGTGTGTGTGTGTGTGTGTGTGTGTGTGTGTGTGTGTGTGTGTGTGTGTGTGTGTGTGTGTGTGTGTGTGTGTGTGTGTGTGTGTGTGTGTGTGTGTGTGTGTGTGTGTGTGTGTGTGAGAACGATAGAGGAAACCAGAGCGAGCGGCAGAGAAAGGAGAGCAGAGAGAAATGTATTCATCACGTATACCAACAGTAATCTCAGTAAATGTCAGCCCAGTCAGACACTACTGACACTTACTTCCTTATTGATTTCATTTCCTGCCAGAATGATGCCGTGTTCGTCATGGCAACGACGGGCCTGCCTTCACCGATGGAGGAGGACGGGTGAGAAAAAAGTGATTCACCGGCAGCAGCGAGATTGTCTCGGTAACCTAACATGTCGTCTTTAACCTGTTACCATTGTCCCAACACATATATATTTACTGTACATACATTGTGTAAAAGTCAGCTCAGCGTTCAGACGGCATTCCCACTTCCCTGGCGGTTCATTATTCCTTCTGCCACATCTGATGTTATGTTCCAGGGATGAATGGAGAGATGGATGGATCTGATGGTCAGATAATAGAGGGAATGAGCTCTCACGTAAAGCAACTGTTTTGTGTGCTAGGTTCAGGTTCAGGTTCGGGTTCGGATTCGGGTTCAAGTTCGGGTTCGGGTTCAGGTTCAAGTTCGGGTTTGGATTCGGGTTCAGGTTCGGGTTCGGGTTCAGGTTCAAGTTCGGGTTTGGATTCGGGTTCAGGTTTAGGAACGGGTTCAGGTTCAAGTTCGGGTTCGGGTTCAGGTTCAAGTTCAGGATAAGTATTTTTTTTTTTATCAATATTTTTGTAAATTATATAAACCTCTTTAATCTTTTAAGTAAAAATAAGCAATCATTATTTACTCTATATCTGCCTTTGTTGTATATTGTATAATATTGTGATTTTTATTAAAACACTGACCTACCAGAGAGGAGACATGAGTTCATCATGCATGTTCTCATACAGCAGTACTCACAGTGATGGATCTGTATGTCAACAGCTGAAAGACCTTCTCAGATGAATTGCCCTCTCCTCCCTCTTCCCCTCTCTTCCCCTCTCTTCCTCTATTTCTACTTTCTCTTACTCGCTCTTTCTCTCTCGTGCTCTCTCGTCCTGTGCAATCCCACAATTCCCTTGTGAGCCGACCTTCTGGCGCACCCATCCATTACTTCCTGTCTTTTAGAGATCTAAACTCAGACAGTGGTAAATTACTGCTCAAACACTCACATAGAATATAGAATTTGGCCTTTACTATTTTGGCCCTTAGAAATGCATTGAATTACACATTCATAAATAACAAAACAGATAGTAAAAAACAAATAGATTTTGAAGTGTCTGTCCTATATTTAGAAAATATAAGATAACTCATGAAATATTTAAGTTTTTTGGACATTTATATTTATATATTATGTTGGCAAAAAACTACCTCAATACGTCCATAATTTTTTTTAAACAGGTAGAGGAACCGGATTACCTTCAGAGGTACCGGGATACCTTCAGAGGTACCGGATTACCTTCAGAGGTACCGGGATACCTTCAGAGGTACCGGGATACCTTCAGAGGTACCGGGATACCTTCAGAGGTAAAGGGTTACCTTCAGAGGTACCGGGATACCTTCAGAGGTACCGGGATACCTTCAGAGGTACCGGGATACCTTCAGAGGTACCGGGGTTACCTTCAGAGGCACCGGGTAACCTTTAGAGTCCTGTTATACTTATGGGGGTCGTAGACCAAAACCCCGTTGTGCTGGTGTGTGGGTCGTAGACCAAAATACCGATGTGTTGGTGAAACCAAAACCATCTCCTGAATGAAATACTAAAAGATCTTTACCTATTACATCTATAAACACTCAACTTATTAAAACCTCGTATCATATCATCATTCTAAACAGTCGTAACCTCCTTGCATCTGCAAAAACCCAAGCCTTACTTACTCATGATCAGTACTACACAAATGTGTTTAAATATTTATTTACTAGCTAATTCAATGGTAACACAGGATAAACATACACACTTCAAATATGTTAAAAATAGGTCCCTAGCGGACTGGCAACAATATGGCTGCTTGTTACAAAAGTCATGGAGAGGGCAAGAGAGAGAGAGAGAGGGACAGAGACACTTAACGTTAGTACATTTAGAAACTACTCTCACTTATAGTACCACTATACTTTGCAACACTAAATCATGAATGTATTTACGTGAAATGCTTGTTTCTCTCACGGAACCGGGTCGCCTTGGAAAAGAGGGTTGCGATACAGTTGTAAGACTCTGAATGTCCAAAAATGGCTCCAACAAGTCTTCTACTGTTGTTCTTCGCTGTAGTTGTCCGGTATCTGGTGACTTCTCGTGTAGCATTGTTGATTAAGGGCGTGTAAGTAAGCATTTCACTGTACGGTCTACTCCTGTTGTTTTCCGTGCATGTGACAAATAAAATTTGATTGATTTGATTTAGTCCTGAACAGAACTGCGGAGTTTATTCTCCTTCCATTCGCTCTGGAAGATGCTTCTTTGAAGATAGGCTAGCCAGCCGTGTCAATGGTTCCCAGTGGGGTGATGAGAGTAGTGTAGTACGATGGTTCCCCAGTGGGGTGATGAGAGTAGTGTAGTACGATGGTCCCGTGTGGCTCAGTTGGTAGAGCATGGCGCTTGCAACGCCAGGGTTGTGGGTTCATTCCCCACGGGGGGACCAGGATGAATATGTATGAACTTTCCAATTTGTAAGTCGCTCTGGATAAGAGCGTCTGCTAAATGACTTAAATGTAAATGTAAATGTTCCCCAGTGGGTGATGAGAGTAGTGTAGTATGATGGTTCCCCAGTGGGGTGATGAGAGTAGTGTAGTACGATGGTTCCCCAGTGGGTGATGAGAGTAGTGTAGTATGATGGTTCCCCAGTGGGGTGATGAGAGTTGTGTAGTACGATGGTTCCCAGTGGGTGATGAGAGTAGTGTAGTACGATGGTTCCCAGTGGGTGATGAGAGTAGTGGTGAGTACGATGGTTCCCCAGTGGGGTGATGAGAGTAGTGTAGTACGATGGTTCCCCAGTGGGGTGATGAGAGTAGTGTAGTACGATGGTTCCCCAGTGGGTGATGAGAGTAGTGTAGTATGATGGTTCCCAGTGGGGTGATGAGAGTAGTGTAGTACGATGGTTCCCCGGTGGGTGATGAGAGTAGTGTAGTACGATGGTTCCCCAGTGGGGTGATGAGAGTAGTGTAGTACGATGGTTCCCCAGTGGGTGATGAGAGTAGTGTAGTACGATGGTTCCCCAGTGGGGTGATGAGAGTAGTGTAGTACGATGGTTCCCCAGTGGGTGATGAGAGTAGTGTAGTACGATGGTTCCCCAGTGGGTGATGAGAGTAGTGTAGTACGATGGTTCCCCAGTGGGGTGATGAGAGTAGTGTAGTACGATGGTTCCCCAGTGGGGTGATGAGAGTAGTGTAGTACGATGGTTCCCCAGTGGGGTGATGAGAGTAGTGTAGTATGATGGTTCCCCAGTGGGGTGATGAGAGTAGTGTAGTATGATGGTTCCCCAGTGGGGTGATGAGAGTAGTGTAGTACGATGGTTCCCAGTGGGGTGATGAGAGTAGTGTAGTACGATGGTTCCCCAGTGGGGTGATGAGAGTAGTGTAGTACGATGGTTCCCAGTGGGTGATGAGAGTAGTGTAGTACGATGGTTCCCCAGTGGGTGATGAGAGTAGTGTAGTACGATGGTTCCCCAGTGGGGTGATGAGAGTAGTATAGTACGATGGTTCCCAGTGTGTGATGAGAGTAGTGTAGTACGATGGTTCCCAGTGGGGTGATGAGAGTAGTGTAGTACGATGGTTCCCAGTGGGGTGATGAGAGTAGTGTAGTACGATGGTTCCCAGTGGGTGATGAGAATAGTGTAGTACGATGGTTCCCCAGTGGCTGATGAGAGTAGTGTAGTACGATGGTTCCCCAGTGGGGTGATGACAGTAGTGTAGTACGATGGTTCCCAGTGGGGTGATGAGAGTAGTGTAGTACGATGGTTCCCAGTGGGTGATGAGAGTTGTGTAGTACGATGGGTCCCCAGTGGGGTGATGAGAGTAGTGTAGTACGATGGTTCCCAGTGGGGTGATGAGAGTAGTGTAGTACGATGGTTCCCAGCGGGGTGATGAGAGTAGTGTAGTACGATGGTTCCCCAGTGGGGTGATGAGAGTAGTGTAGTACGATGGTTCCCCAGTGGGGTGATGAGAGTAGTGTAGTACGATGGTTCCCCAGTGGGGTGATGAGAGTAGTGTAGTACGATGGTTCCCCAGTGGGGTGATGAGAGTAGTGTAGTACGATGGTTCCCCAGTGGGGTGATGAGAGTAGTGTAGTACGATGGTTCCCCAGTGGGGTGATGAGAGTAATGTAGTACGATGGTTCCCCAGTGGGGTGATGAGAGTAGTGTAGTATGATGGTTCCCAAGTGGGGTGATGAGAGTAGTGTAGTACGATGGTTCCCAGTGGGGTGATGAGAGTAGTGTAGTATGATGGTTCCCAGTGGGGTGATGAGAGTAGTGTAGTACGATGGTTCCCCAGTGGGGTGATAAGAGTAGTGTAGTACGATGGTTCCCAGTGGGGTGATGAGAGTAGTGTAGTACGATGGTTCCCCAGTGGGGTGATGAGAGTAGTGTAGTACGATGGTTCCCAGTGGGGTGATGAGAGTAGTGTAGTACGATGGTTCCCAGTCGGTGATGAGAGTAGTGTAGTACGATGGTTCCCCAGTGGGGTGATGAGAGTAGTGTAGTACGATGGTTCCCAGTGGGGTGATGAGAGTAGTGTAGTACGATGGTTCCCCAGTGGGGTGATGACAGTAGTGTAGTACGATGGTTCCCCAGTGGGGTGATGAGAGTAGTGTAGTACGATGGTTCCCCAGTGGGGTGATGAGAGTAGTGTAGTACGATGGTTCCCAGTGGGGTGATGAGAGTAGTGTAGTACGATGGTTCCCCAGTGGGGTGATGACAGTAGTGTAGTACGATGGTTCCCAGTGGGGTGATGAGAGTAGTGTAGTACGATGGTTCCCAGTGGGGTGATGAGAGTAGTGTAGTACGATGGTTCCCAGTGGGGTGATGAGAGTAGTGTAGTACGATGGTTCCCAGTGGGGTGATGAGAGTAGTGTAGTACGATGGTTCCCCAGTGGGGTGATGAAAGTAGTGTAGTACGATGGTTCCCCAGTGTGTGATGAGAGTAGTGTAGTACAATGGTTCCCCAGTGGGTGATGAGAGTAGTGTAGTACGATGGTTCCCCAGTGGGTGATGAGAGTAGTGTAGTACGATGGTTCCCAGTTGGGTGATGAGAGTAGTGTAGTACGATGGTTCCCAGTGGGTGATGAGAATAGTGTAGTACGATGGTTCCCCAGTGGGTGATGAGAGTAGTGTAGTACGATGGTTCCCCAGTGGGTGATAAGAGTAGTGTAGTACGATGGTTCCCAGTGGGGTGATGAGAGTAGTGTAGTACGATGGTTCCCCAGTGGGGTGATGAGAGTAGTGTAGTACGATGGTTCCCAGTGGGGTGATGAGAGTAGTGTAGTACGATGGTTCCCAGTGGGTGATGAGAGTAGTGTAGTACGATGGGTCCCCAGTGGGGTGATAAGAGTAGTGTAGTGCGATGGTTCCCAGTGGGGTGATGAGAGTAGTGTAGTACGATGGTTCCCCAGTGGGGTGATGAGAGTAGTGTAGTACGATGGTTCCCAGTGGGTGATGAGAGTAGTGTAGTACGATGGTTCCCCAGTGGGGTGATGAGAGTAGTGTAGTACGATGGTTCCCCAGTGGGGTGATGAGAGTAGTGTAGTACGATGGTTCCCCAGTGGGGTGATGAGAGTAGTGTAGTACGATGGTTCCCCAGTGGGTGATGAGAGTAGTGTAGTATGATGGTTCCCCAGTGGGGTGATGAGAGTAGTGTAGTACGATGGTTCCCCAGTGGGTGATGAGAGTAGTGTAGTATGATGGTTCCCCAGTGGGGTGATGAGAGTTGTGTAGTACGATGGTTCCCAGTGGGTGATGAGAGTAGTGTAGTACGATGGTTCCCAGTGGGTGATGAGAGTAGTGTAGTACGATGGTTCCCCAGTGGGGTGATGAGAGTAGTGTAGTACGATGGTTCCCCAGTGGGGTGATGAGAGTAGTGTAGTACGATGGTTCCCCAGTGGGTGATGAGAGTAGTGTAGTATGATGGTTCCCAGTGGGGTGATGAGAGTAGTGTAGTACGATGGTTCCCCGGTGGGTGATGAGAGTAGTGTAGTACGATGGTTCCCCAGTGGGGTGATGAGAGTAGTGTAGTACGATGGTTCCCCAGTGGGTGATGAGAGTAGTGTAGTACGATGGTTCCCCAGTGGGGTGATGAGAGTAGTGTAGTACGATGGTTCCCCAGTGGGTGATGAGAGTAGTGTAGTACGATGGTTCCCCAGTGGGTGATGAGAGTAGTGTAGTACGATGGTTCCCCAGTGGGGTGATGAGAGTAGTGTAGTACGATGGTTCCCCAGTGGGGTGATGAGAGTAGTGTAGTACGATGGTTCCACAGTGGGGTGATGAGAGTAGTGTAGTATGATGGTTCCCCAGTGGGGTGATGAGAGTAGTGTAGTACGATGGTTCCCAGTGGGGTGATGAGAGTAATGTAGTACGATGGTTCCCCAGTGGGGTGATGAGAGTAGTGTAGTACGATGGTTCCCAGTGGGTGATGAGAGTAGTGTAGTACGATGGTTCCCCAGTGGGGTGATGAGAGTAGTATAGTACGATGGTTCCCAGTGTGTGATGAGAGTAGTGTAGTACGATGGTTCCCAGTGGGGTGATGAGAGTAGTGTAGTACGATGGTTCCCAGTGGGGTGATGAGAGTAGTGTAGTACGATGGTTCCCAGTGGGTGATGAGAATAGTGTAGTACGATGGTTCCCCAGTGGGTGATGACAGTAGTGTAGTACGATGGTTCCCCAGTGGGGTGATGACAGTAGTGTAGTACGATGGTTCCCAGTGGGGTGATGAGAGTAGTGTAGTACGATGGTTCCCAGTGGGTGATGAGAGTTGTGTAGTACGATGGGTCCCCAGTGGGGTGATGAGAGTAGTGTAGTACGATGGTTCCCCAGTGGGGTGATGAGAGTAGTGTAGTACGATGGTTCCCCAGTGGGGTGATGAGAGTAGTGTAGTACGATGGTTCCCCAGTGGGGTGATGAGAGTAGTGTAGTACGATGGTTCCCCAGTGGGGTGATGAGAGTAGTGTAGTACGATGGTTCCCCAGTGGGGTGATGAGAGTAATGTAGTACGATGGTTCCCAAGTGGGGTGATGAGAGTAGTGTAGTACGATGGTTCCCAGTGGGGTGATGAGAGTAGTGTAGTATGATGGTTCCCAGTGGGGTGATGAGAGTAGTGTAGTACGATGGTTCCCCAGTGGGTGATAAGAGTAGTGTAGTACGATGGTTCCCAGTGGGGTGATGAGAGTAGTGTAGTACGATGGTTCCCCAGTGGGGTGATGAGAGTAGTGTAGTACGATGGTTCCCAGTGGGGTGATGAGAGTAGTGTAGTACGATGGTTCCCCAGTGGGGTGATGAGAGTAGTGTAGTACGATGGTTCCCAGTCGGTGATGAGAGTAGTGTAGTACGATGGTTCCCCAGTGGGGTGATGAGAGTAGTGTAGTACGATGGTTCCCAGTGGGGTGATGAGAGTAGTGTAGTACGATGGTTCCCCAGTGGGGTGATGACAGTAGTGTAGTACGATGGTTCTCCAGTGGGGTGATGAGAGTAGTGTAGTACGATGGTTCCCCAGTGGGGTGATGAGAGTAGTGTAGTACGATGGTTCCCAGTGGGGTGATGAGAGTAGTGTAGTACGATGGTTCCCCAGTGGGGTGATGACAGTAGTGTAGTACGATGGTTCCCAGTGGGGTGATGAGAGTAGTGTAGTACGATGGTTCCCAGTGGGGTGATGAGAGTAGTGTAGTACGATGGTTCCCAGTGGGGTGATGAGAGTAGTGTAGTACGATGGTTCCCAGTGGGGTGATGAGAGTAGTGTAGTACGATGGTTCCCCAGTGGGGTGATGACAGTAGTGTAGTACGATGGTTCCCCAGTGTGTGATGAGAGTAGTGTAGTACAATGGTTCCCCAGTGGGTGATGAGAGTAGTGTAGTACGATGGTTCCCCAGTGGGTGATGAGAGTAGTGTAGTACGATGGTTCCCAGTGGGGTGATGAGAGTAGTGTAGTACGATGGTTCCCAGTGGGTGATGAGAATAGTGTAGTACGATGGTTCCCCAGTGGGTGATGAGAGTAGTGTAGTACGATGGTTCCCCAGTGGGTGATAAGAGTAGTGTAGTACGATGGTTCCCAGTGGGGTGATGAGAGTAGTGTAGTACGATGGTTCCCCAGTGGGGTGATGAGAGTAGTGTAGTACGATGGTTCCCAGTGGGGTGATGAGAGTAGTGTAGTACGATGGTTCCCAGTGGGTGATGAGAGTAGTGTAGTACGATGGGTCCCCAGTGGGGTGATAAGAGTAGTGTAGTGCGATGGTTCCCAGTGGGGTGATGAGAGTAGTGTAGTACGATGGTTCCCCAGTGGGGTGATGAGAGTAGTGTAGTACGATGGTTCCCAGTGGGTGATGAGAGTAGTGTAGTACGATGGTTCCCCAGTGGGGTGATGAGAGTAGTGTAGTACGATGGTTCCCCAGTGGGGTGATGAGAGTAGTGTAGTACGATGGTTCCCAGTGGGTGATGAGAGTAGTGTAGTACGATGGTTCCCCAGTGGGGTGATGAGAGTAGTGTAGTACGATGGTTCCCCAGCGGGGTGATGAGAGTAGTGTAGTACGATGGTTCCCAGTGGGTTGATGAGAGTAGTGTAGTACGATGGTTCCCCAGTGGGGTGATGAGAGTAGTGTAGTACGATGGTTCCCCAGCGGGGTGATGAGAGTAGTGTAGTACGATGGTTCCCCAGAGGGGTGATGAGAGTAATGTAGTACGATGGTTCCCCAGTGGGGTGATGAGAGTAGTGTAGTATGATAGTTCCCAAGTGGGGTGATGAGAGTAGTGTAGTACGATGGTTCCCAATGGGGTGATGAGAGTAGTGTAGTACGATGGTTCCCCAGTGGGGTGATGAGAGTAGTGTAGTGCGATGGTTCCCAGTGGGGTGATGAGAGTAGTGTAGTACGATGGTTCCCCAGTGGGGTTTTGAGAGTAGTGTAGTACGATGGTTCCCAGTGGGGTGATGAGAGTAGTGTAGTACGATGGTTCCCAGTCGGTGATGAGAGTAGTGTAGTACGATGGTTCCCAGTGGGGTGATGAGAGTAGTGTAGTACGATGGTTCCCAGTCGGTGATGAGAGTAGTGTAGTACGATGGTTCCCAGTGGGGTGATGAGAGTAGTGTAGTACGATGGTTCCCCAGTGGGGTGATGAGAGTAGTGTAGTACGATGGTTCCCCAGTGGGGTGATGAGAGTAGTGTAGTACGATGGTTCCCAGTCGGTGATGAGAGTAGTGTAGTACGATGGTTCCCCAGTGGGGTGATGAGAGTAGTGTAGTACGATGGTTCCCCAGTGGGGTGATGAGAGTAGTGTAGTACGATGGTTCCCAGTGGGGTGATGAGAGTAGTGTAGTACGATGGTTCCCCAGTGGGGTGATGAGAGTAGTGCAGTACGATGGTTCCCAGTGGGGTGATGAGAGTAGTGTAGTACGATGGTTCCCCAGTGGGGTGATGACAGTAGTGTAGTACGATGGTTCCCAGTGGGGTGATGAGAGTAGTGTAGTACGATGGTTCCCAGTGGGGTGATGAGAGTAGTGTAGTACGATGGTTCCCAGTGGGGTGATGAGAGTAGTGTAGTACGATGGTTCCCAGTGGGTGATGAGAGTAGTGTAGTACGATGGTTCCCCAGTGGGGTGATGAGAGTAGTGTAGTACGATGGTTCCCCAGTGGGGTGATGAGAGTAGTGTAGTACGATGGTTCCCAGTGGGTGATGAGAGTAGTGTAGTACGATGGTTCCCCAGTGGGGTGATGAGAGTAGTGTAGTACGATGGTTCCCCAGCGGGGTGATGAGAGTAGTGTAGTACGATGGTTCCCAGTGGGGTGATGAGAGTAGTGTAGTACGATGGTTCCCCAGTGGGGTGATGAGAGTAGTGTAGTACGATGGTTCCCCAGCGGGGTGATGAGAGTAGTGTAGTACGATGGTTCCCCAGTGGGGTGATGAGAGTAATGTAGTACGATGGTTCCCCAGTGGGGTGATGAGAGTAGTGTAGTATGATGGTTCCCAAGTGGGGTGATGAGAGTAGTGTAGTACGATGGTTCCCAATGGGGTGATGAGAGTAGTGTAGTATGATGGTTCCCAGTGGGGTGATGAGAGTAGTGTAGTACGATGGTTCCCCAGTGGGGTGATGACAGTAGTGTAGTACGATGGTTCCCCAGTGGGGTGATGAGAGTAGTGTAGTACGATGGTTCCCCAGTGGGGTGATGAGAGTAGTGTAGTACGATGGTTCCCCAGTGGGGTGATGAGAGTAGTGTAGTACGATGGTTCCCCAGTGGGGTGATGAGAGTAGTGTAGTATGATGGTTCCCCAGTGGGGTGATGAGAGTAGTGTAGTACGATGGTTCCCAGTGGGGTGATGAGAGTAGTGTAGTACGATGGTTCCCCAGTGGGGTGATGAGAGTAGTGTAGTACGATGGTTCCCAGTGGGTGATGAGAGTAGTGTAGTACGATGGTTCCCCAGTGGGGTGATGAGAGTAGTATAGTACGATGGTTCCCAGTGTGTGATGAGAGTAGTGTAGTACGATGGTTCCCAGTGGGGTGATGAGAGTAGTGTAGTACGATGGTTCCCAGTGGGGTGATGAGAGTAGTGTAGTACGATGGTTCCCAGTGGGTGATGAGAATAGTGTAGTACGATGGTTCCCCAGTGGGTGATGAGAGTAGTGTAGTACGATGGTTCCCCAGTGGGGTGATGACAGTAGGGTAGTACGATGGTTCCCAGTGGGGTGATGAGAGTAGTGTAGTACGATGGTTCCCAGTGGGTGATGAGAGTTGTGTAGTACGATGGGTCCCCAGTGGGGTGATGAGAGTAGTGTAGTACGATGGTTCCCAGTGGGGTGATGAGAGTAGTGTAGTACGATGGTTCCCAGCGGGGTGATGAGAGTAGTGTAGTACGATGGTTCCCCAGTGGGGTGATGAGAGTAGTGTAGTACGATGGTTCCCCAGTGGGGTGATGAGAGTAGTGTAGTACGATGGTTCCCCAGTGGGGTGATGAGAGTAGTGTAGTACGATGGTTCCCCAGTGGGGTGATGAGAGTAGTGTAGTACGATGGTTCCCCAGTGGGGTGATGAGAGTAGTGTAGTACGATGGTTCCCCAGTGGGGTGATGAGAGTAATGTAGTACGATGGTTCCCCAGTGGGGTGATGAGAGTAGTGTAGTATGATGGTTCCCAAGTGGGGTGATGAGAGTAGTGTAGTACGATGGTTCCCAGTGGGGTGATGAGAGTAGTGTAGTATGATGGTTCCCAGTGGGGTGATGAGAGTAGTGTAGTACGATGGTTCCCCAGTGGGTGATAAGAGTAGTGTAGTACGATGGTTCCCAGTGGGGTGATGAGAGTAGTGTAGTACGATGGTTCCCCAGTGGGGTGATGAGAGTAGTGTAGTACGATGGTTCCCAGTGGGGTGATGAGAGTAGTGTAGTACGATGGTTCCCCAGTGGGGTGATGAGAGTAGTGTAGTACGATGGTTCCCAGTCGGTGATGAGAGTAGTGTAGTACGATGGTTCCCCAGTGGGGTGATGAGAGTAGTGTAGTACGATGGTTCCCAGTGGGGTGATGAGAGTAGTGTAGTACGATGGTTCCCCAGTGGGGTGATGACAGTAGTGTAGTACGATGGTTCCCCAGTGGGGTGATGAGAGTAGTGTAGTACGATGGTTCCCCAGTGGGGTGATGAGAGTAGTGTAGTACGATGGTTCCCAGTGGGGTGATGAGAGTAGTGTAGTACGATGGTTCCCCAGTGGGGTGATGACAGTAGTGTAGTACGATGGTTCCCAGTGGGGTGATGAGAGTAGTGTAGTACGATGGTTCCCAGTGGGGTGATGAGAGTAGTGTAGTACGATGGTTCCCAGTGGGGTGATGAGAGTAGTGTAGTACGATGGTTCCCAGTGGGGTGATGAGAGTAGTGTAGTACGATGGTTCCCCAGTGGGGTGATGACAGTAGTGTAGTACGATGGTTCCCCAGTGTGTGATGAGAGTAGTGTAGTACAATGGTTCCCCAGTGGGTGATGAGAGTAGTGTAGTACGATGGTTCCCCAGTGGGTGATGAGAGTAGTGTAGTACGATGGTTCCCAGTGGGGTGATGAGAGTAGTGTAGTACGATGGTTCCCAGTGGGTGATGAGAATAGTGTAGTACGATGGTTCCCCAGTGGGTGATGAGAGTAGTGTAGTACGATGGTTCCCCAGTGGGTGATAAGAGTAGTGTAGTACGATGGTTCCCAGTGGGGTGATGAGAGTTGTGTAGTACGATGGTTCCCCAGTGGGGTGATGAGAGTAGTGTAGTACGATGGTTCCCAGTGGGGTGATGAGAGTAGTGTAGTACGATGGTTCCCAGTGGGTGATGAGAGTAGTGTAGTACGATGGGTCCCCAGTGGGGTGATAAGAGTAGTGTAGTGCGATGGTTCCCAGTGGGGTGATGAGAGTAGTGTAGTACGATGGTTCCCCAGTGGGGTGATGAGAGTAGTGTAGTACGATGGTTCCCAGTGGGTGATGAGAGTAGTGTAGTACGATGGTTCCCCAGTGGGGTGATGAGAGTAGTGTAGTACGATGGTTCCCCAGTGGGGTGATGAGAGTAGTGTAGTACGATGGTTCCCAGTGGGTGATGAGAGTAGTGTAGTACGATGGTTCCCCAGTGGGGTGATGAGAGTAGTGTAGTACGATGGTTCCCCAGCGGGGTGATGAGAGTAGTGTAGTACGATGGTTCCCAGTGGGGTGATGAGAGTAGTGTAGTACGATGGTTCCCCAGTGGGGTGATGAGAGTAGTGTAGTACGATGGTTCCCCAGCGGGGTGATGAGAGTAGTGTAGTACGATGGTTCCCCAGAGGGGTGATGAGAGTAATGTAGTACGATGGTTCCCCAGTGGGGTGATGAGAGTAGTGTAGTATGATAGTTCCCAAGTGGGGTGATGAGAGTAGTGTAGTACGATGGTTCCCAATGGGGTGATGAGAGTAGTGTAGTATGATGGTTCCCAGTGGGGTGATGAGAGTAGTGTAGTACGATGGTTCCCCAGTGGGTGATAAGAGTAGTGTAGTACGATGGTTCCCAGTGGGGTGATGAGAGTAGTGTAGTGCGATGGTTCCCAGTGGGGTGATGAGAGTAGTGTAGTACGATGGTTCGCCAGTGGGGTGATGAGAGTAGTGTAGTACGATGGTTCCCAGTGGGGTGATGAGAGTAGTGTAGTACGATGGTTCCCAGTCGGTGATGAGAGTAGTGTAGTACGATGGTTCCCCAGTGGGGTGATGAGAGTAGTGTAGTACGATGGTTCCCCAGTGGGGTGATGAGAGTAGTGTAGTATGATGGTTCCCAAGTGGGGTGATGAGAGTAGTGTAGTACGATGGTTCCCCAGTGGGGTGATGAGAGTAGTGTAGTACGATGGTTCCCAGTGGGGTGATGAGAGTAGTGTAGTACGATGGTTCCCCAGTGGGGTGATGAGAGTAGTGTAGTACGATGGTTCCCCAGTGGGGTGATGAGAGTAGTGTAGTGCGATGGTTCCCAGTGGGGTGATGAGAGTAGTGTAGTACGATGGTTCCCCAGTGGGGTGATGAGAGTAGTGTAGTACGATGGTTCCCAGTGGGGTGATGAGAGTAGTGTAGTACGATGGTTCCCAGTCGGTGATGAGAGTAGTGTAGTACGATGGTTCCCCAGTGGGGTGATGAGAGTAGTGTAGTACGATGGTTCCCAGTCGGTGATGAGAGTAGTGTAGTACGATGGTTCCCAGTGGGGTGATGAGAGTAGTGTAGTACGATGGTTCCCCAGTGGGGTGATGAGAGTAGTGTAGTACGATGGTTCCCCAGTGGGGTGATGAGAGTAGTGTAGTACGATGGTTCCCAGTCGGTGATGAGAGTAGTGTAGTACGATGGTTCCCCAGTGGGGTGATGAGAGTAGTGTAGTACGATGGTTCCCCAGTGGGGTGATGAGAGTAGTGTAGTACGATGGTTCCCAGTGGGGTGATGAGAGTAGTGTAGTACGATGGTTCCCCAGTGGGGTGATGAGAGTTGTGTAGTACGATGGTTCCCCAGTGGGGTGATGAGAGTAGTGTAGTACGATGGTTCCCAGTGGGGTGATGAGAGTAGTGTAGTACGATGGTTCCCCAGTGGGGTGATGACAGTAGTGTAGTACGATGGTTCCCAGTGGGGTGATGAGAGTAGTGTAGTACGATGGTTCCCAGTGGGGTGATGAGAGTAGTGTAGTACGATGGTTCCCAGTGGGGTGATGAGAGTAGTGTAGTACGATGGTTCCCAGTGGGTGATGAGAGTAGTGTAGTACGATGGTTCCCCAGTGGGGTGATGAGAGTAATGTAGTACGATGGTTCCCCAGTGGGGTGATGAGAGTAGTGTAGTATGATGGTTCCCAAGTGGGGTGATGAGAGTAGTGTAGTACGATGGTTCCCAATGGGGTGATGAGAGTAGTGTAGTATGATGGTTCCCAGTGGGGTGATGAGAGTAGTGTAGTACGATGGTTCCCCAGTGGGTGATAAGAGTAGTGTAGTACGATGGTTCCCAGTGGGGTGATGAGAGTAGTGTAGTACGATGGTTCCCCAGTGGGGTGATGAGAGTAGTGTAGTACGATGGTTCCCCAGTGGGGTGATGAGAGTAGTGTAGTGCGATGGTTCCCAGTGGGGTGATGAGAGTAGTGTAGTACGATGGTTCCCCAGTGGGGTGATGAGAGTAGTGTAGTACGATGGTTCCCAGTGGGGTGATGAGAGTAGTGTAGTACGATGGTTCCCAGTCGGTGATGAGAGTAGTGTAGTACGATGGTTCCCAGTGGGGTGATGAGAGTAGTGTAGTACGATGGTTCCCAGTCGGTGATGAGAGTAGTGTAGTACGATGGTTCCCAGTGGGGTGATGAGAGTAGTGTAGTACGATGGTTCCCCAGTGGGGTGATGAGAGTAGTGTAGTACGATGGTTCCCCAGTGGGGTGATGAGAGTAGTGTAGTACGATGGTTCCCAGTCGGTGATGAGAGTAGTGTAGTACGATGGTTCCCCAGTGGGGTGATGAGAGTAGTGTAGTACGATGGTTCCCCAGTGGGGTGATGAGAGTAGTGTAGTACGATGGTTCCCAGTGGGGTGATGAGAGTAGTGTAGTACGATGGTTCCCCAGTGGGGTGATGAGAGTAGTGTAGTACGATGGTTCCCCAGTTGGGTGATGAGAGTAGTGTAGTACGATGGTTCCCAGTGGGGTGATGAGAGTAGTGTAGTACGATGGTTCCCCAGTGGGGTGATGACAGTAGTGTAGTACGATGGTTCCCAGTGGGGTGATGAGAGTAGTGTAGTACGATGGTTCCCAGTGGGGTGATGAAGGTAGTGTAGTACGATGGTTCCCAGTGGGGTGATGAGAGTAGTGTAGTACGATGGTTCCCAGTGGGGTGATGAGAGTAGTGTAGTACGATATTTCCCCAGTGGGGTGATGAGAGTAGTGTAGTACGATGGTTCCCAGTGGGGTGATGAGAGTAGTGTAGTACGATGGTTCCCAGTCGGTGATGAGAGTAGTGTAGTACGATGGTTCCCCAGTGGGGTGATGAGAGTAGTGTAGTACGATGGTTCCCAGTCGGTGATGAGAGTAGTGTAGTACGATGGTTCCCAGTGGGGTGATGAGAGTAGTGTAGTACGATGGTTCCCCAGTGGGGTGATGAGAGTAGTGTAGTACGATGGTTCCCCAGTGGGGTGATGAGAGTAGTGTAGTACGATGGTTCCCAGTCGGTGATGAGAGTAGTGTAGTACGATGGTTCCCCAGTGGGGTGATGAGAGTAGTGTAGTACGATGGTTCCCCAGTGGGGTGATGAGAGTAGTGTAGTACGATGGTTCCCAGTGGGGTGATGAGAGTAGTGTAGTACGATGGTTCCCCAGTGGGGTGATGAGAGTTGTGTAGTACGATGGTTCCCCAGTGGGGTGATGAGAGTAGTGTAGTACGATGGTTCCCAGTGGGGTGATGAGAGTAGTGTAGTACGATGGTTCCCCAGTGGGGTGATGACAGTAGTGTAGTACGATGGTTCCCAGTGGGGTGATGAGAGTAGTGTAGTACGATGGTTCCCAGTGGGGTGATGAGAGTAGTGTAGTACGATGGTTCCCAGTGGGGTGATGAGAGTAGTGTAGTACGATGGTTCCCAGTGGGTGATGAGAGTAGTGTAGTACGATGGTTCCCCAGTGGGGTGATGAGAGTAATGTAGTACGATGGTTCCCCAGTGGAGTGATGAGAGTAGTGTAGTATGATGGTTCCCAAGTGGGGTGATGAGAGTAGTGTAGTACGATGGTTCCCAATGGGGTGATGAGAGTAGTGTAGTATGATGGTTCCCAGTGGGGTGATGAGAGTAGTGTAGTACGATGGTTCCCCAGTGGGTGATAAGAGTAGTGTAGTACGATGGTTCCCAGTGGGGTGATGAGAGTAGTGTAGTACGATGGTTCCCCAGTGGGGTGATGAGAGTAGTGTAGTACGATGGTTCCCCAGTGGGGTGATGAGAGTAGTGTAGTGCGATGGTTCCCAGTGGGGTGATGAGAGTAGTGTAGTACGATGGTTCCCCAGTGGGGTGATGAGAGTAGTGTAGTACGATGGTTCCCAGTGGGGTGATGAGAGTAGTGTAGTACGATGGTTCCCAGTCGGTGATGAGAGTAGTGTAGTACGATGGTTCCCAGTGGGGTGATGAGAGTAGTGTAGTACGATGGTTCCCAGTCGGTGATGAGAGTAGTGTAGTACGATGGTTCCCAGTGGGGTGATGAGAGTAGTGTAGTACGATGGTTCCCCAGTGGGGTGATGAGAGTAGTGTAGTACGATGGTTCCCCAGTGGGGTGATGAGAGTAGTGTAGTACGATGGTTCCCAGTCGGTGATGAGAGTAGTGTAGTACGATGGTTCCCCAGTGGGGTGATGAGAGTAGTGTAGTACGATGGTTCCCCAGTGGGGTGATGAGAGTAGTGTAGTACGATGGTTCCCAGTGGGGTGATGAGAGTAGTGTAGTACGATGGTTCCCCAGTGGGGTGATGAGAGTAGTGTAGTACGATGGTTCCCCAGTTGGGTGATGAGAGTAGTGTAGTACGATGGTTCCCAGTGGGGTGATGAGAGTAGTGTAGTACGATGGTTCCCCAGTGGGGTGATGACAGTAGTGTAGTACGATGGTTCCCAGTGGGGTGATGAGAGTAGTGTAGTACGATGGTTCCCAGTGGGGTGATGAAGGTAGTGTAGTACGATGGTTCCCAGTGGGGTGATGAGAGTAGTGTAGTACGATGGTTCCCAGTGGGGTGATGAGAGTAGTGTAGTACGATATTTCCCCAGTGGGGTGATGACAGTAGTGTAGTACGATGGTTCCCCAGTGTGTGATGAGAGTAGTGTAGTACAATGGTTCCCCAGTGGGGTGATGAGAGTAGTGTAGTACGATGGTTCCCCAGTGGGTGATGAGAGTAGTGTAGTACGATGGTTCCCATTGGGGTGATGAGAGTAGTGTAGTACGATGGTTCCCCAGTGGGGTGATGACAGTAGTGTAGTACGATGGTTCCCCAGTGGGTGATGAGAGTAGTGTAGTACGATGGTTCCCCAGTGGGGTGATGAGAGTAGTGTAGTATGATGGTTCCCCAGTGGGTGATGAGAGTAGTGTAGTACGATGGTTCCCATTGGGGTGATGAGAGTAGTGTAGTACGATGGTTCCCCAGTGGGTGATAAGAGTAGTGTAGTACGATGGTTCCCAGTGGGGTGATGAGAGTAGTGTAGTGCGATGGTTCCCAGTGGGGTGATGAGAGTAGTGTAGTACGATGGTTCCCCAGTGGGGTGATGAGAGTAGTGTAGTACGATGGTTCCCAGTGGGGTGATGAGAGTAGTGTAGTACGATGGTTCCCAATGGGGTGATGAGAGTAGTGTAGAATGATGGTTCCCAGTGCGGTGATGAGAGTAGTGTAGTACGATGGTTCCCCAGTGGGTGATAAGAGTAGTGTAGTACGATGGTTCCCAGTGGGGTGATGAGAGTAGTGTAGTACGATGGTTCCCAGTGGGGTGATGAGAGTAGTGTAGTACGATGGTTCCCCAGTGGGGTGATGAGAGTAGTGTAGTACGATGGTTCCCAGTGGGGTGATGAGAGTAGTGTAGTACGATGGTTCCCAGTCGGTGATGAGAGTAGTGTAGTACGATGGTTCCCCAGTGGGGTGATGAGAGTAGTGTAGTACGATGGTTCCCCAGTGGGGTGATGAGAGTAGTGTAGTATGATGGTTCCCAAGTGGGGTGATGAGAGTAGTGTAGTACGATGGTTCCCCAGTGGGGTGATGAGAGTAGTGTAGTACGATGGTTCCCCAGTGGGGTGATGAGAGTAGTGTAGTACGATGGTTCCCAGTGGGGTGATGAGAGTAGTGTAGTACGATGGTTCCCCAGTGGGGTGATGAGAGTAGTGTAGTACGATGGTTCCCCAGTGGGGTGATGAGAGTAGTGTAGTGCGATGGTTCCCAGTGGGGTGATGAGAGTAGTGTAGTACGATGGTTCCCAGTCGGTGATGAGAGTAGTGTAGTACGATGGTTCCCAGTGGGGTGATGAGAGTAGTGTAGTACGATGGTTCCCAGTCGGTGATGAGAGTAGTGTAGTACGATGGTTCCCAGTGGCGTGATGAGAGTAGTGTAGTACGATGGTTCCCCAGTGGGGTGATGAGAGTAGTGTAGTACGATGGTTCCCCAGTGGGGTGATGAGAGTAGTGTAGTACGATGGTTCCCAGTCGGTGATGAGAGTAGTGTAGTACGATGGTTCCCCAGTGGGGTGATGAGAGTAGTGTAGTACGATGGTTCCCCAGTGGGGTGATGAGAGTAGTGTAGTACGATGGTTCCCAGTGGGGTGATGAGAGTAGTGTAGTACGATGGTTCCCCAGTGGGGTGATGAGAGTAGTGTAGTACGATGGTTCCCAGTGGGGTGATGAGAGTAGTGTAGTACGATGGTTCCCCAGTGGGGTGATGACAGTAGTGTAGTACGATGGTTCCCAGTGGGGTGATGAGAGTAGTGTAGTACGATGGTTCCCAGTGGGGTGATGAGAGTAGTCTAGTACGATGGTTCCCAGTGGGGTGATGAGAGTAGTGTAGTACGATGGTTCCCAGTGGGGTGATGAGAGTAGTGTAGTACGATGGTTCCCCAGTGGGGTGATGACAGTAGTGTAGTACGATGGTTCCCCAGTGTGTGATGAGAGTAGTGTAGTACAATGGTTCCCCAGTGGGGTGATGAGAGTAGTGTCGTACGATGGTTCCCCAGTGTGTGATGAGAGTAGTGTAGTACGATGGTTCCCCAGTGGGTGATGAGAGTAGTGTAGTACGATGGTTCCCAGTGGGGTGATGAGAGTAGTGTAGTACGATGGTTCCCATAGGGGTGATCAGAGTAGTGTAGTACGATGGTTCCCAGTGGGGTGATGAGAGTAGTGTAGTACGATGGTTCCCCAGTGGGTGATGAGAGTAGTGTAGTACGATGGTTCCCAGTGGGGTGATGAGAGTAGTGTAGTACGATGGTTCCCATTGGGGTGATGAGAGTAGTGTAGTACGATGGTTCCCAGTGGGTGATGAGAGTAGTGTAGTACGATGGTTCCCAGTGGGTGATGAGAGTAGTGTAGTACGATGGTTCCCCAGTGGGGTGATGAGAGTAGTGTAGTAAGATGGTTCCCCAGTGGGGTGATGAGAGTAGTGTAGTACGATGGTTCCCCAGTGGGTGATGAGAGTAGTGCAGTACGATGGTTCCCCAGTGGGTGATGAGAGTAGTGTCGTACGATGGTTCCCAGTGGGTGATGAGAGTAGTGTAGTACGATGGTTCCCAGTGGGGTGATGAGAGTAGTGTAGTACGATGGTTCCCATAGGGGTGATCAGAGTAGTGTAGTAAGATGGTTCCCATAGGGGTGATCAGAGTAGTGTAGTACGATGGTTCCCGTAGGGGTGATCAGAGTAGTGTAGTACGATGGTTCCCATAGGGGTGATCAAAGTAGTGTAGTACGATGGTTCCCAGTGGGGTGATGAGAGTAGTGTCGTACGATGGTTCCCCAGTGTGTGATGAGAGTAGTGTAGTACGATGGTTCCCCAGTGGGTGATGAGAGTAGTGTAGTACGATGGTTCCCAGTGGGGTGATGAGAGTAGTGTAGTACGATGGTTCCCATAGGGGTGATCAGAGTAGTGTAGTACGATGGTTCCCAGTGGGGTGATGAGAGTAGTGTAGTACGATGGTTCCCAGTGGGGTGATGAGAGTAGTGTAGTACGATGGTTCCCATAGGGGTGATCAGAGTAGTGTAGTACGATGGTTCCCAGTGGGGTGATGAGAGTAGTGTAGTACGATGGTTCCCAGTGGGGTGATGAGAGTAGTGTAGTACGATGGTTCCCCAGTGGGTGATGAGAGTAGTGTAGTACGATGGTTCCCAGTGGGTGATGAGAGTAGTGTAGTACGATGGGTCCCCAGTGGGGTGATGAGAGTAGTGTAGTACGATGGTTCCCCAGTGGGGTGATGAGAGTAGTGTAGTACGATGGTTCCCAGTGGGGTGATGAGAGTAGTGTAGTACGATGGTTTGAGCAGAGTAACAGAATGGTCCTACTTAAATTTCACTTTTGTAGATACTTTACTTACGACAGCTAATCAGCCGTACCAGTGGTTGTCCGGTAGGTGAGTTTATCGTCTCCACCTCGTGTTAATATGCAGAGTTCAGACCACTTTAAATGTGCAGCTGCAGCTCTACGTCTCGCTGGTCTGATATGTTCATTCTTAACCCATCATTTTATACAGATTGTTAGGAAGGGGTGGTACCGCCAAGCTGTCACGCTCTCTGACCCCATTCAGTGGAGTGACATGTCACTGTGCACCGCTTAATACTAAATTGATTTTATAGTTTGGACAGCCCCCTCCCGACACACACACACACACACACACACACACACACACACACACACACACACACACACACACACACACACACACACACACACACACACACACACACACACACACACACACACACACACACACTTTTTTCCATGTATGAGGTAGCTTTTAAAAGAGCCTTTTGGTTCGTGGAGTGGCAGGAAAGTGGCAATGAGTGTGGTATTGTGTGGTACTGCGTGCATCTTGCTAGAATGGAGGAGAGACCATCTCTCAGACTCTAAACGAAGACGTCATTACCCTCATCCGTGAGGTGCACGCCCTCCCTACTGTACTGCCCAGGGATACGGTGCTTTATGGCAGAGTGATGGATCGTGGTCATGCGCCTGTCACGGAGTTTTGCAAACTGGCCCATGTGGAACTGACAAACGACTTATTGCCAAGTCAAAGGCAATTGGTACTACACTCTATCAATACTTCACATGTATGTTCTGTTCCTCATCTGTGAGTTCTCCCACCTGTCGTCATACTTATGCTGCCATTTACACATGAGGGCGTGCTTGATATTTTACTGGAGTTGAACAGAATTACAAAGAACTTCTGAATCTAAAGTATTTAGAGCACCTATCCAAGTTCAGATATGTAAATATGTCTGTGTAAATATGTAAATAAATATGTAAATATGTCGGTGTAAATATGTAAATATGTATGTGTAAATATGTAAATATGTCTGTGTAAATATGTAAATATGTCTGTGTAAATATGTGAATGTGTCTGTGTAAATATGTGAATATGTCGGTGTAAATATGTCTGTTTAAATATGTAAATATGGCTATGTAAATATGTAAATATGTATGTGTAAATATGTCTGTGTAAATATGTAAATATGTCTGTGTAAATATGTAAATATGTCTGTGTAAATATGTGAATGTGTCTGTGTAAATTTGTAATTAGGTCTATGTAAATATGTCTGTGTAATTATGTAAATATGTCTGTGTAATTATGTAAATATGTCTAAGTAAATATGTCTTTGTAAATGTTTTCTTAATTTACTTGATAGGTTTGACAGCCCCCTCCAGACACACACACACACACACACACACACACACACACACACACACACACACACACACACACACACACACACACACACACACACACACACACACACACGTAAATATGTCTGTCGTTTATTAAGAGTTTTGTACTTGTCTATTGACTTTGTAGTTTGCAGGTGTTTCTCAGCAGTTTGGCATTTCTTACAGTGTTTGCATCAGGAATACCCAAAATTACCACAAGGATAATCCATGTATTTTTTATTCAAGACCCAGGTGATTCTACTCTTCATCTGTTCATCAAAACCTCAGCTGGTTTATCGAGACCTTGAATAGTAGAATCAGGTGTGGTAGAACCCGGGCTTGAACAATAAAAAAAGCCTGCAGAAACCTGTAGCTTGTCAACAGCAAATTGTGGCCATCCCTGAAATGTATTGACCCAGTTGACTGTATCGGATGAATGTGCTTGTTGTTGTACATGCTATATTTAT
Organism: Salvelinus alpinus; assembly: GCF_045679555.1. NCBI lineage: Eukaryota > Metazoa > Chordata > Actinopteri > Salmoniformes > Salmonidae > Salvelinus > Salvelinus alpinus. Next base: position 9,058,363 of record NC_092114.1, read on the forward strand.
ATTTATATTTTATATTTATATATTTATTTATATTTATATTTTATATTTATATATATTTATATTATACTCAATCTTAGTTTACAGGTAATGAGGTACTAGGCCTTTCGTCAGTGAACTATAAAGGTACATTTTCATTTAAATAGTTAACGGGTTGATTATGTGTGTATTTTCGAAGAGCTCGCTCAGGAGATAAAGGGAAGTCAGTATTGTTTGTCTGAACTTCCTGTGTTACAGCGTAATAATCACCTTAGTCAGTATTGTTTTGTCTGAACTTCCTGTGTTACAGTGTAATAATCACCTTAGTCAGTATTGTTTTGACTGAACTTCCTGTGTTACAGTGTAATAATCACCTTAGTCAGTATTGTTTTGACTGAACTTCCTGTGTTACAGTGTAATAATCACCTTAGTCAGTATTGTTTTGACTGAACTTCCTGTGTTACAGTGTAATAATCACCTTAGTCAGTATTGTTTTGACTGAACTTCCTGTGTTACAGTGTAATAATCACCTTAGTCAGTATTGTTTTGACTGAACTTCCTGTGTTACAGCGTAATAATCACCTTAGTCAGTATTGTTTTGTCTGAACTTCCTGTGTTACAGCGTAATAATCACCTTAGTCAGTATCGTTTTGTCTGAACTTCCTGTGTTACAGCGTAATAATCACCTTAGTCAGTATTGTTTTGACTGAACTTCCTGTGTTACAGCCTAATAATCACCTTAGTCAGTATTGTTTTGTCTGAACTTCCTGTGTTACAGTGTAATAATCACCTTAGTCAGTATTGTTTTGACTGAACTTCCTGTGTTACAGTGTAATAATCACCTTAGTCAGTATTGTTTTGTCTGAACTTCCTGTGTTACAGCGTAATAATCACCTTAGTCAGTGTTGTTTTGTCTGAACTTCCTGTGTTACAGCGAAGCCAAAAAGGAAAGGACATTCATGAGCACCAGAAGCCTATTCCTCACATGTTCTCTCAAGGTGGTCCAGCACCCAACGTTGACCTACTACAGTAGCTATGTTGGTTATGTGTTGGATTATGACCTTCTCAAACAGCCTACTCAAATCAAATCTACTTGTATTTGTCACATGAGGCGAATACAACAGGTGTAGTGAACCTTACAGTGAAATGCTTACTGACAAGCCCTTAAACAATGCAGTTCAATAAATAGAGTTAAGATAATGCATGAAAAGGTAAGATGGGTAATGGGATAATGTCTTAATGTGGTGTTTGACCAATCCAATACTTTACCTTGTATGAGATTCAAATCACATTATTGGGGAAGTAACTCCTTTCCCGGCCAGCGCATATCATTTTGGGGCGGCAGGTAGCCTAGTGGTTAGAGTGTTGAGCCAGTAACCGAAAGGTTGCTGGATCGAATCCCCGAGCTGACAAGGTAAAAATCTGTCGTTCTGCCCCTGAACAAGACAGTTAACCCACTGTTCCCATGCCGTCATTGTAAATAAAAAATTGTTCTTAACTGACTTGCCGAGTTAAATAAAATGTACTTTAAAGAATAATAATAATTTTAAAAAGTATGTTTTAGTAACACTAATAACTCACTCAGACTGACACAGACATCATGACTACGGACACATTTCATCATATTGTTTTCTATCAATGTCTCAGAGGTGACAGACACACATGCACGCACAAAATCATTCACACACACACCCTCGCTAACCTTGTTACTCAGCCCACCCACCCACACACACACAGCTCCCCATTGCACCTTAGTCACATAAAGTCAGAGTGTGAAGCCCTCAGAAGTAGACAGTCACCAATATTAAACACCTTTAATACAGTAATAGTGTCACGCCCTGATCATAGTTTGTTTTGTATGTTTTATGTTTTGTTTGGTCAGGGTGTGATCTGAGTGGGCATTCTATGTTGTATGTCTGGTTTGTCTATTTCTGTGTGTTTGGCCTGATATGGTTCTCAATCAGAGACAGGTGTTTGTCATTGTCTCTGATTGGGAACCATATTTAGGTAGCCTGTTTTGTGTTGTGGGTTATTGTCTATGTTATGTTGCATGTTAGCACAGTGTTTATTATAGCGGTCACGTTCGTCTTATTTGTTTTGTAAGTTTGTTTAAGTGTTCTTCATTAAAGATAGAAGAATGTATTCAAACCACGCTGCGCTTTGGTCCGCTTCGTACGACGATCGTGACAAATAGTATGATATGGTGAGTTACTTCTGTGCCATTAATATATAAAAAATATTCTGAAGTAGAATTTTTTTTCTTCTTAGTATTGCAAATAAAATTATCTGCGTAAAGAAAATATGCGCATTTTCCCACAAGTGATGTGTTTCCACCAAACGGACTTATTGCTGATGAATAGTAGTGTGTTAAGAGGTAACGCACAGAAAAAATCAAAAATGTTCACTTAAGTGTTCATGTACCAAATAAAAAATCAACAATTCGACTTGAGCTCACAAACCGACAGAAACAGTTGTGTTAATGTGTTAAATGTGCCCACACTGGTACGTGAGCTCTAGCCAGCAGCTCACAGATATGGTGCGGGTAGGCTAGTCTACATGATGACATTATTATGGATAAGAGCAAGAATATTTGTATTTGTCAACACGGCAGTCAAGCATCGACGATCACGTCACCAGAATAAAACCCTCGATATGTATTGGAAAGGAGCATCAAGCTCATCACCAGGAACTTTGACCCCCCTGTGAAGTTCATCTCAATGTATTTAATCTGTAGACTAATAAACTGCCTGGTTTCCTGAGTCGTAGTGGGTGGACCACACAACATATCATCCCGTGACTCCAAGTTTACTTCGATTAAATGGTTATTATATCACTATTTGCGCATAAATGCATTTCCACTGCCATTTCTCGCATAATACATTTTACGTGAAGCAAAAAAATGTCCCATTATGTCGAACAAACAAAATGAAATTTATATTGACATATCGCCATTTATAACATTTTCCCGAAACTTCCTGATTCCATCACAACTGTCATGATTTGTTTTTGTACGGTAAAACTTTACTCATAAAAACTGGGGATGGAAAGCGAAACATAATCCCAAAAACACAGAAAGCTAAAGAAAATATTGCAAGGAAATAATGTTTAAAAGCCAAAGCAAATTAATTGTAAATGGACGCAACAAAACTAAATCTGTGAAACACTTTTTATAATAACGCAATTATTAAATAAAACACCTTCCTCTTTCGTGTAATTTCACCTATATTTGGTTGTTACCTTATCTTTTCCCTACCTTATAATTCAGTTACAAGTTTTGGCACTTTCATTCCAGCAGTTTAGAACCCTACATCCCACTGCTTGTGAGTTTCCTGCCAATACAGGATGTGGGGGCGTTTCCATGTCTATCACAGAGATGCATCAGCAGGATGAGGGGGCGTTTCCATGTCTATCACAGAGATGCATCAGCAGGATGAGGGGGCGTTTCCATGTCTATCACAGAGATGCATCAGCAGGATGAGGGGGCGTTTCCATGTCTATCACAGAGATGCATCAGCAGGATGAGGGGGCGTTTCCATGTCTATCACAGAGATGCATCAGCAGGATGAGGAACACTCGGGCGTCAATATGTTTCTAGCTTCTCTCTCTGCCATAGTAGTCAATCAAAGTAGTTGTTGGGTTTGTACGTATTCTCCATTCTCATCAAGGGCAGGTATTCCCGTTAAGGGTTATTCCTTTTAACCAGGGTGAAATGTTGGGTATATGGAGAGACTTTAATTGGTGTAATTTGGGTGAGAATGTTGAGAATGTTGAGAAGGAACAAGCGTGAGTACCTGTAGTTCTGCAGTACCTTCCTTCATTTGAGATTACCAATGAGAGCCTTCCATCCATCTTTTCTGAGACAGTTATATGAATATCTTTGGGGTGAAGTGTGATAAGATGTCTGCTAGGTGGTTCCTCTTGTCCTGCCTGATGGTTCAGTCTGACAGATGTCTGCTAGGTGGTTCTTCTTGTCCTGCCTGATGGTTCAGTCTGACAGATGTCTGCTAGGTGGTTCTTCTTGTCCTGCCTGATGGTACAGTCTGACAGATGTCTGCTAGGTGGTTCCTCTTGTCCTGACAGATGTCTGCTAGGTGGTTCCTCATGTCCTGACAGATGTCTGCTAGGTGGTTCCTCTTGTCCTGACAGATATCTGCTAGGTGGTTCCTCTTGTCCTGACAGATGTCTGCTAGGTGGTTCCTCTTGTCCTGACAGATGTCTGCTAGGTGGTTCCTCATGTCCTGACAGATGTCTGCTAGGTGGTTCCTCTGGTCCTGACAGATGGTTCAGTCTGACAGATGTCTGCTAGGTGGTTCCTCTTGTCCTGACAGATGTCTGCTAGGTGGGTCCTCTTGTCCTAACAGATGTCTGATAGGTGGTTCCTCATGTCCTGATAGATGTCTGCTAGGTGGTTCCTCTTGTCCTGACAGATGTCTGCTAGGGGGATCCTCTTGTCCTGACAGATGTCTGCTAGGTGGTTCCTCATGTCCTGACAGATGTCTGCTAGGTGGTTCCTCTTGTCCTGCCTGATGGTACAGTCTGACAGATGTCTGCTAGGCGGTTCCTCTTGTCCTGACAGATGTCTGCTAGGTGGTTCCTCATGTCCTGACAGATGTCTGCTAGGTGGTTCCTCTTGTCCTGACAGATGGTTCAGTCTGACAGATGTCTGCTAGGTGGTTCCTCTTGTCCTGACAGATGTCTGCTAGGCGGTTCCTCTTGTCCTGACAGATGGTTCAGTCTGACAGATGTCTGCTAGGCGGTTCCTCTTGTCCTGACAGATGTCTGCTAGGCGGTTCCTCTTGTCCTCTCTGATGGTTCAGTCACATTAGGGTCTGAAAGTGAGATTCTGACATCTTGCCTGCTCTCTGCTCGTCTATCGTCTCCTCATCTTTTCCTAACCTTCCCTTCCACTGTCCCTTTGCCTCCTCCATCCTTCCCCCGAACACACCTCTCATTCTCTCAGTCATCTCTCTTACCCATCCTCCCCCTTGTCCCTTTGACCTCCAGATTAGATGTCGTTCAACAGGGAATGAGATATGTGGGACATCCTTTGATGGGCCTTGGGAAAGATGACAGACAGAGAGAGACTGGGAGAGAGAGAGACAGGGAGAGAGAGAGACAGGGAGAGAGAGACAGAGAGAAAGAGAGAGAGAGACAGGGAGAGAGAGACAGAGAGAAAGAGACAGGGAGAGAGAGAGACAGGGAAAGAGAGAGAGAGACACACACAAACTCTTCCCATACACATTCACACAGCTGTTGTCTCTGTGTAGACATGCCCACCAGTGTTTTCCTTTGTGTAGACATACTCCCCACCCCTCCAATGTATTCCTCTGTTATGTATTCAGATATACAGTACCAGTCAAAATGTTGGACATACCTACTCATTCAAGGGTTTTTCTTTATTTTCACTATTTTCCACATTGTAGAATAATAGTGAAGACATCAACACTATGAAATAACACATATGGAATCATGTAGTAACCAAAAAAAGGTTAAACAAATCAAATGTTATTATATATTTGAGTCTTCATAGTAGCCGCCCTTTGCCTTGATGACAGCTATGCACACTCTTGGCATTCTCTCAACCAGCTTCATGAGATATTCACCTGGAATGCATTTCAATTAACAGGTGTGCCTTGTTTTATTTATTTAAAAAAAAAAAAAATGTTCACCTTTATTTAACCAGGTAGGTTAGTTGAGAACAAGTTCTCATTTGCAACTGCGACCTGGCCAAGATAAAGCATAGCAGTGTGAACAGACAACACAGAGTTACACATGGAGTAAACAATAAACAAGTCAATAACATGGTAGAAAAAAAAGAGAATCTATATACAATGTGTGCAAAAGGCATGAGGTAGGCAATAAATCGAATAATTACAATTTAGCAGATTAACACTGGAGTGATAAATCATCAGATGATCATGTGCAAGAAGAGATACTGGTGTGCAAAAGAGCAGAAAAGTAAATAAATAAAAGCAGTATGAGGGGTGAGGTAGGTAAATTGGGTGGGTAGTTTACAGATGGACTATGTACAGCTGCAGCGATCGGTTAGCTGCTCGGATAGCAGATTTTTAAAGTTGTTGAGGGAGATAAAAGTCTCCAACTTCAGAGATTTTTGCAATTCGTTCCAGTCGCAGGCAGCAGAGAACTGGAAGGAAAGGCGTCCAAATGAGGTTTTGGCTTTAGGGATGATCAGTGAGATACACCTGCTGGAGCGCGTGTTGCGGTTGGGTGTAGCCATCGTGACCAGTGAACTGAGATAAGGCGGCACTTTACCTAGCATAGCCTTGTAGATGACCTGGAGCCAGTGGGTCTGACGACGAACATGTAGCGAGGGCCAGCCGACTAGGGCATACAGGTTGCAGTGGTGGGTCGTATAAGGTGCTTTAGTAACAAAACGAATAACAAGGTGTGCCTTGTTAAAAGATAATATGCGGAATTTCTTTCCTTCTCAATGCATTTGAGACAATCAGTTGTGTTTTGACAAGGTAGAGGTGGTATACAGAAGATAGCCCTATTTGGTAAAAGACCAAGTCCATATTATGGCAAGAACACCTCAAATAAACAAAGATAAACGACAGTCCATCATTACTTTAAGACATGAAGGTCAGTCAATATGGAACATTTCAAGAACTTTGAACGTTTCTTCAAGTGCAGTCACAAAAACCATCAAGCGCTATGATGAAACTGGCTCTCATGAGGACCGCCACAGGAAAAGAAGACACAGAGTTACTGCTGCTGCAGAGGATAAGTTCATTAGAGTTTCCAACCTCAGAAATTGCAGCCCAAATAAAAGCTTCAGAGAGTTGAAGTAACAGACACATCTCAACATCAACTGTTCAGTGGAGACTGTGTGAATCAGACCTTCATGGTCGAATAGCTGCAAAGAAACCACTAGTAATAATAATAAAAGATTTGCTTGGTCCAAGAAACACGATCAATGGACATTAGACCAGTGGAAATCTGTCCTTTGGTATGATGAGTTCAAATTTTAAGAGTTTTGGTTCCAACAACCGTGTCTTTGTGAGATGCAGAGTAGGTGAATGGATGATTTCCACCTGTGCTGTTCCCACCGTGAAGCATGGAGGAGGAGGTGTTTTTGAATAAATAATGAATAATAATTTTTGAATAATCTAAAATCAAAAATATATTTTGATTTGTTTAACACTTCTTTGGTTACTACATGATTCCATATGTGTTTTTTCATAGTTTTGAGGTCTTCACTATTAACTACAATGTAGAAATGGTAAAAATAAAGAAATACCTTTGAGAGAGAGAGAGAGAGAGAGAGAGAGAGAGAGAGAGAGAGAGAGAGAGGGAGATGAATGAGTATGCCAGTAGAGCTCAGTAACGTTATCACATGGTGTGCGCACAAACACACACACACACGTTTGCTTACAATCTATGCGGGACCAAAACATTTATTCCAATTTAATATTACATTTTCCCAAAACCCTACCGTAAACCTAACCCTAACTCTAAACCTAAACCTAAACCTAACTACTAACCCTAACCTTTAATTCTAATCCTAACCCTAAACCTAACCACTAACCTTAACCTTTAATTCTAATCATAAACCTAAAACTAACCATGAAACCTAACCTTTAATTCTAATCCTAAACCTAATCCTAACCACTAACCCTAACCTTTAATTCTAATCCTAAACCTAACCCGAACCACTAACCCTAACCTTTAATTCTAATCCTAACCCTAATCCTAACCACTAACCCTAACCTTTAATTCTAATCCTAACCCTAAACCTAACCACTAACCTTAACCTTTAATTCTAATCCTAACCCTAATCCTAACCACTAACCCTTACCTTTAATTCTAATCCTAACCCTAAACCTAACCACTAACCTTAACCTTTAATTCTAATCCTAAACCTAATCCTAACCACTAACCCTAACTTAAAACTTCTTAGGGATCAGACCCCTTTTTCTCCATTTCTGACATGCCCAAAGTAAACTGCCTGTAGCTCAGGCCTTGAAGCCAGGATATGCATATTATTGGTACCATTTGAAAGAAAACACCTTGAAGTTTGTAGAAATTATAAAATAATGTAGGAGAATATAACACAATAGATATGGTAGGAGAATATCTAAAGAAAAACCAACCATAATTATTAAAAAAAAATTTGAGAGAGAATCCTCTTAGAAATGCAAGAGAAAGCTCATAGTGTAAAATAGCTCCCTGGATGCAATCCTAACCCTAACACTTAAACTAACCCCAAATTAAAATGTCATTTTTCCTTGTGGGGACTGGCGAAATGTCCCCACTTGTCCGAATTTTCCTTGTTTTACTATCCTTGTGAGAACATCTTGTCTCCACAAGCAATGTAAAACCAAAACCACACACACACACACACACACACACACCATAAGGGTCTTTCGCCCTCCTCATACGCCCCTCTCCTCATCAGTCTTCCAGGCTTAGCAGAGGGAGGACTGTTGCCTGGCAACCCTGAGAAGTTGATTAAAACTTTGAATTTCAATCTATCACCTGAGAGCCATGAGCATGATATTTACAGAGTCAACAAACCAGCCATGACTACAGACCAGCCATGACTACAGACCAGCCATGACTACAGACCAGCCATGACTACAGACCAGCCATGACTACAGACCAGCCATGACTACAAACCAGCCATGACTACAAACCAGCCATGACTACAGACCAGCCATGACTACAAACCAGCCATGACTACAGACCATCCATGACTACAAACCAGCCATGACTACAGACCAGCCATGACTACAGACCAGCCATGACTACAGACCAGTCATGACTACAGACCAGCCATGACTACAAACCAGCCATGACTACAGACCAGCCATGACTACAGACCAGCCATGACTACAGACCAGCCATGACTACAAACCAGCCATGACTACAGACCAGCCATGACTACAGACCAGCCATGACTACAGACCAGCCATGACTACAAACCAGCCATGACTACAGACCAGCCATGACTACAAACCAGCCATGACTACAGACCAGCCATGACTACAAACCAGCCATGACTACAGACCAGTCATGAATACAGACCAGCCATGACTACAGACCAGTCATGACTACAGACCAGCCATGACTACAAACCAGCCATGACTACAAACCAGCCATGACTACAGACCAGCCATGACTACAAACCAGCCATGACTACAGACCAGCCATGACTACAAACCAGGCATGACTACAAACCAGTCATGACTACAAACCAGTCATGACTACAGACCAGCCATGACTACAGACCAGCCATGACTATAGACCAGCCATGACTACAGACCAGCCATGACTACAGACCAGCCATGACTACAGACCAGCCATGACTACAGACCAGCCATGACTACAAACCAGCCATGACTACAGACCAGCCATGACTACAGACCAGCCATGACTACAGACCAGCCATGACTACAAACCAGCCATGACTACAGACCAGTCATGACTAAAGACCAGCCATGACTACAGACCAGTCATGACTACAGACCAGCCATGACTACAAACCAGCCATGACTACAGACCAGCCATGACTACAGACCAGCCATGACTACAGACCAGCCATGACTACAGACCAGCCATGACTACAAACCAGCCATGACTACAGACCAGTCATGAATACAGACCAGCCATGACTACAGACCAGCCATGACTACAAACCAGCCATGACTACAAACCAGCCATAACTACAAACCAGCCATGACTACAGACCAGTCATGACTAAAGACCAGCCATGACTACAGACCAGTCATGACTACAGACCAGCCATGACTACAAACCAGCCATGACTACAAACCAGCCATGACTACAAACCAGCCATGACTACAGACCAGCCATGACTACAAACCAGCCATGACTACAGACCAGCCATGACTACAAACCAGGCATGACTACAAACCAGTCATGACTACAGACCAGCCATGACTACAGACCAGCCATGACTACAGACCAGCCATGACTACAGACCAGCCATGACTACAAACCAGCCATGACTACAGACCAGCCATGACGACAAACCAGGCATGACGACAAACCAGTCATGACTACAAACCAGTCATGACTACAAACCAGCCATGACTACAAACCAACCATGACTACAAACCAGCCATGACTACAGACCAGCCATGACTAAAGACCAGCCATTACTACAGACCAGCCATGACTACAGACCAGCCATGACTACAGACCAGCCATGACTACAGACCAGCCATGACTACAGACCAGCCATGACTACAGACCAGCCATGACTACAGACCAGCCATGACTACAAACCAGCCATGACTACAAACCAGCCATGACTACAAACCAGCCATGACTACAGACCAGCCATGACTACAGACCAGCCATGACAACAGACCAGTCATGACTACAAACCAGCCATGACTAAAAACCAGCCATGACTACAGACCAGTCATGACTACAAACCAGGCATGACTACAAACCAGTCATGACTACAGACCAGCCATGACTACAAACCAGCCATGACTACAGACCAGCCATGACTACAAACCAGCCATGACTACAAACCAGCCATGACTACAAACCAGCCATGACTACAGACCAGCCATGACTACAAACCAGCCATGACTACAAACCAGCCATGACTACAAACCAGCCATGACTACAAACCAGCCATGACTAAAAACCAGCCATGACTACAGACCAGCCATGACTACAAACCAGCCATGACTACAGACCAGCCATGACTACAAACCAGCCATGACTACAAACCAGTCATGACGACAAACCAGCCATGACTACAAACCAGCCATGACTAGAAAGCAGCCATGACAACAAACCAGCCATGACTACAGACCAGCCATGACTACAGACCAGCCATAACTACAAACCAGTCATGACTACAGACCAGTCATGACTACAGACCAGCCATAACTACAAACCAGTCATGACTACAGACCAGTCATGACTAGAAAGCAGCCATGACAACAAACCAGCCATGACTACAGACCAGCAATGACTACAAACCAGTCATGACTACAGACCAGTCATGACTACAAACCAGCCATGACTACAAACCAGCCATGACTACAAACCAGCCATGACTACAAACCAGCCATGACTACAAACCAGCCATGACTACAAACCAGCCATGACTACAAACCAGCCATGACTACAAACCAGCCATGACTACAGACCAGCCATGACTACAAACCAGCCATGACTACAAACCAGCAATGACTACAAACCAGCCATGACTACAAACCAGTCATGACTACAAACCAGCCATGACTAAAAACCAGCCATGACTACAAACCAGCCATGACTACAAACCAGCCATGACTACAAACTAGCCATGACTACAAACCAGCCATGACTACAAACCAGCCATGACTACAAACCAGCCATGACTACAAACCAGCCATGACTACAAACCAGCCATGACTACAAACCAGCCATGACTACAAACCAGCCATGACTACAAACCAGCCATGACTACAGACCAGCCATGATTACAGACCAGCCATAACTACAAACCAGCCATGACTAAAGACCAGCCATAACTACAAACCAGCCATGACTACAAACCAGCCATGACTACAGACCAGCCATGACTACAAACCAGCCATGACTACAGACCAGCCATGACTACAGACCAGCCATGACTACAAACCAGCCATGACTACAGACCAGCCATGACTACAAACCAGCCATGACTACAAACCAGTCATGACTACAAACCAGTCATGACTACAAACCAGCCATGACTACAAACCAGCCATGACTACAAACCAGCCATGACTACAGACCAGCCATGACTACAAACCAGCCATGACTACAAACCAGCAATGACTACAAACCAGTCATGACTACAAACCAGCCATGACTACAAACCAGTCATGACTACAAACCAGCCATGACTACAAACCAGTCATGACTACAGACCAGCCATAACTACAAACCAGTCATGACTACAGACCAGCCATGACGACAAACCAGCCATGACTACAAACCAGCCATGACTAGAAAGCAGCCATGACAACAAACCAGCCATGACTACAAACCAGCCATGACTACAAACCAGCCATGACTACAAACCAGCCATGACTACAAACCAGTCATGACTACAAACCAGCCATGACTACAAACCAGTCATGACTACAAACTAGCCATGACTACAAACCAGCCATGACTACAAACCAGCCATGACTACAAACCAGCCTTGACTACAAACCAGCCATGACTACAAACCAGTCATGACTACAAACCAGCCATGACTACAGACCAGCCATGACTACAGACCAGCCATAACTACAAACCAGTCATGACTACAGACCAGCCATGACGACAAACCAGCCATGACTACAAACCAGCCATGACTAAAAACCAGCCATGACTACAAACCAGCCATGACTACAAACCAGCCATGACTACAAACTAGCCATGACTACAAACCAGCCATGACTACAAACCAGCCATGACTACAAACCAGCCATGACTACAAACCAGCCATGACTACAAACCAGCCATGACTACAAACCAGCCATGACTACAAACCAGCCATGACTACAAACCAGCCATGACTACAGACCAGCCATGATTACAGACCAGCCATAACTACAAACCAGCCATGACTAAAGACCAGCCATAACTACAAACCAGCCATGACTACAAACCAGCCATGACTACAGACCAGCCATGACTACAAACCAGCCATGACTACAGACCAGCCATGACTACAGACCAGCCATGACTACAAACCAGCCATGACTACAGACCAGCCATGACTACAAACCAGCCATGACTACAAACCAGTCATGACTACAAACCAGTCATGACTACAAACCAGCCATGACTACAAACCAGCCATGACTACAAACCAGCCATGACTACAGACCAGCCATGACTACAAACCAGCCATGACTACAAACCAGCAATGACTACAAACCAGTCATGACTACAAACCAGCCATGACTACAAACCAGTCATGACTACAAACCAGCCATGACTACAAACCAGTCATGACTACAGACCAGCCATAACTACAAACCAGTCATGACTACAGACCAGCCATGACGACAAACCAGCCATGACTACAAACCAGCCATGACTAGAAAGCAGCCATGACAACAAACCAGCCATGACTACAAACCAGCCATGACTACAAACCAGCCATGACTACAAACCAGCCATGACTACAAACCAGTCATGACTACAAACCAGCCATGACTACAAACCAGTCATGACTACAAACTAGCCATGACTACAAACCAGCCATGACTACAAACCAGCCATGACTACAAACCAGCCATGACTACAAACCAGCCTTGACTACAAACCAGCCATGACTACAAACCAGTCATGACTACAAACCAGCCATGACTACAGACCAGCCATGACTACAGACCAGCCATAACTACAAACCAGTCATGACTACAGACCAGCCATGACGACAAACCAGCCATGACTACAAACCAGCCATGACTAGAAAGCAGCCATGACAACAAACCAGCCATGACTACAGACCAGCCATGACTACAGACCAGCCATAACTACAAACCAGTCATGACTACAGACCAGTCATGACTACAGACCAGCCATAACTACAAACCAGTCATGACTACAGACCAGTCATGACTAGAAAGCAGCCATGACAACAAACCAGCCATGACTACAGACCAGCCATAACTACAAACCAGCCATGACTACAAACCAGCCATGACTACAGACCAGCCATGACTACAAACCAGCCATGACTACAGACCAGCCATGACTACAGACCAGCCATAACTACAAACCAGCCATGACTACAAACCAGTCATGACTACAGACCAGCCATGACTACAAACCAGCCATGACTACAGACCAGCCATGACTACAAACCAGCCATGACTACAGACCAGCCATGACTACAGACCAGCCATGACTACAAACCAGCCATGACTACAGACCAGCCATGACTACAAACCAGCCATGACTACAGACCAGCCATGACTACAAACCAGCCATGACTACAAACCAGCCATGACTACAAACCAGCCATGACTACAAACCAGCCATGACTACAAACCAGCCATGACTACAAACCAGCCATGACTACAGACCAGCCATGACTACAAACCAGCCATGACTACAAACCAGCAATGACTACAAACCAGCCATGACTACAAACCAGTCATGACTACAAACCAGCCATGACTAAAAACCAGCCATGACTACAAACCAGCCATGACTACAAACCAGCCATGACTACAAACTAGCCATGACTACAAACCAGCCATGACTACAAACCAGCCATGACTACAAACCAGCCATGACTACAAACCAGCCATGACTACAAACCAGCCATGACTACAAACCAGCCATGACTACAAACCAGCCATGACTACAAACCAGCCATGACTACAGACCAGCCATGATTACAGACCAGCCATAACTACAAACCAGCCATGACTAAAGACCAGCCATAACTACAAACCAGCCATGACTACAAACCAGCCATGACTACAGACCAGCCATGACTACAAACCAGCCATGACTACAGACCAGCCATGACTACAGACCAGCCATGACTACAAACCAGCCATGACTACAGACCAGCCATGACTACAAACCAGCCATGACTACAAACCAGTCATGACTACAAACCAGTCATGACTACAAACCAGCCATGACTACAAACCAGCCATGACTACAAACCAGCCATGACTACAGACCAGCCATGACTACAAACCAGCCATGACTACAAACCAGCAATGACTACAAACCAGTCATGACTACAAACCAGCCATGACTACAAACCAGTCATGACTACAAACCAGCCATGACTACAAACCAGTCATGACTACAGACCAGCCATAACTACAAACCAGTCATGACTACAGACCAGCCATGACGACAAACCAGCCATGACTACAAACCAGCCATGACTAGAAAGCAGCCATGACAACAAACCAGCCATGACTACAAACCAGCCATGACTACAAACCAGCCATGACTACAAACCAGCCATGACTACAAACCAGTCATGACTACAAACCAGCCATGACTACAAACCAGTCATGACTACAAACTAGCCATGACTACAAACCAGCCATGACTACAAACCAGCCATGACTACAAACCAGCCATGACTACAAACCAGCCTTGACTACAAACCAGCCATGACTACAAACCAGTCATGACTACAAACCAGCCATGACTACAGACCAGCCATGACTACAGACCAGCCATAACTACAAACCAGTCATGACTACAGACCAGCCATGACGACAAACCAGCCATGACTACAAACCAGCCATGACTAAAAACCAGCCATGACTACAAACCAGCCATGACTACAAACCAGCCATGACTACAAACTAGCCATGACTACAAACCAGCCATGACTACAAACCAGCCATGACTACAAACCAGCCATGACTACAAACCAGCCATGACTACAAACCAGCCATGACTACAAACCAGCCATGACTACAAACCAGCCATGACTACAAACCAGCCATGACTACAGACCAGCCATGATTACAGACCAGCCATAACTACAAACCAGCCATGACTAAAGACCAGCCATAACTACAAACCAGCCATGACTACAAACCAGCCATGACTACAGACCAGCCATGACTACAAACCAGCCATGACTACAGACCAGCCATGACTACAGACCAGCCATGACTACAAACCAGCCATGACTACAGACCAGCCATGACTACAAACCAGCCATGACTACAAACCAGTCATGACTACAAACCAGTCATGACTACAAACCAGCCATGACTACAAACCAGCCATGACTACAAACCAGCCATGACTACAGACCAGCCATGACTACAAACCAGCCATGACTACAAACCAGCAATGACTACAAACCAGTCATGACTACAAACCAGCCATGACTACAAACCAGTCATGACTACAAACCAGCCATGACTACAAACCAGTCATGACTACAGACCAGCCATAACTACAAACCAGTCATGACTACAGACCAGCCATGACGACAAACCAGCCATGACTACAAACCAGCCATGACTAGAAAGCAGCCATGACAACAAACCAGCCATGACTACAAACCAGCCATGACTACAAACCAGCCATGACTACAAACCAGCCATGACTACAAACCAGTCATGACTACAAACCAGCCATGACTACAAACCAGTCATGACTACAAACTAGCCATGACTACAAACCAGCCATGACTACAAACCAGCCATGACTACAAACCAGCCATGACTACAAACCAGCCTTGACTACAAACCAGCCATGACTACAAACCAGTCATGACTACAAACCAGCCATGACTACAGACCAGCCATGACTACAGACCAGCCATAACTACAAACCAGTCATGACTACAGACCAGCCATGACGACAAACCAGCCATGACTACAAACCAGCCATGACTAGAAAGCAGCCATGACAACAAACCAGCCATGACTACAGACCAGCCATGACTACAGACCAGCCATAACTACAAACCAGTCATGACTACAGACCAGTCATGACTACAGACCAGCCATAACTACAAACCAGTCATGACTACAGACCAGTCATGACTAGAAAGCAGCCATGACAACAAACCAGCCATGACTACAGACCAGCCATAACTACAAACCAGCCATGACTACAAACCAGCCATGACTACAGACCAGCCATGACTACAAACCAGCCATGACTACAGACCAGCCATGACTACAGACCAGCCATAACTACAAACCAGCCATGACTACAAACCAGTCATGACTACAGACCAGCCATGACTACAAACCAGCCATGACTACAGACCAGCCATGACTACAAACCAGCCATGACTACAGACCAGCCATGACTACAGACCAGCCATGACTACAAACCAGCCATGACTACAGACCAGCCATGACTACAAACCAGCCATGACTACAGACCAGCCATGACTACAAACCAGCCATGACTACAAACCAGCCATGACTACAAACCAGCCATGACTACAAACCAGCCATGACTACAAACCAGCCATGACTACAAACCAGCCATGACTACAGACCAGCCATGACTACAGACCAGCCATGATTACAGACCAGCCATAACTACAAACCAGCCATGACTAAAGACCAGCCATAACTACAAACCAGCCATGACTACAGACCAGCCATGACTACAAACCAGCCATGACTACAGACCAGCCATGACTACAGACCAGCCATGACTACAAACCAGCCATGACTACAAACCAGCCATGACTACAAACCAGCCATGACTACAGACCAGCCATGACTACAAACCAGCCATGACTACAGACCAGCCATAACTACAAACCAGCCATGACTACAAACCAGCCATGACTACAAACCAGCCATGACTACAAACCAGTCATGACTACAAACCAGTCATGACTACAAACCAGCCATGACTACAAACCAGCCATGACTACAAACCAGCCATGACTACAGACCAGCCATGACTACAAACCAGCCATGACTACAAACCAGCAATGACTACAAACCAGCCATGACTACAAACCAGTCATGACTACAAACCAGCCATGACTAAAAACCAGCCATGACTACAAACCAGCCATGACTACAAACCAGCCATGACTACAAACTAGCCATGACTACAAACCAGCCATGACTACAAACCAGCCATGACTACAAACCAGCCATGACTACAAACCAGCCATGACTACAAACCAGCCATGACTACAAACCAGCCATGACTACAAACCAGCCATGACTACAAACCAGCCATGACTACAGACCAGCCATGATTACAGACCAGCCATAACTACAAACCAGCCATGACTAAAGACCAGCCATAACTACAAACCAGCCATGACTACAAACCAGCCATGACTACAGACCAGCCATGACTACAAACCAGCCATGACTACAGACCAGCCATGACTACAAACCAGCCATGACTACAAACCAGCCATGACTACAGACCAGCCATGACTACAAACCAGTCATGACTACAAACCAGTCATGACTACAAACCAGCCATGACTACAAACCAGCCATGACTACAAACCAGCCATGACTACAGACCAGCCATGACTACAAACCAGCCATGACTACAAACCAGCAATGACTACAAACCAGCCATGACTACAAACCAGTCATGACTACAAACCAGCCATGACTAAAAACCAGCCATGACTACAAACCAGTCATGACTACAAACCAGCCATGACTACAAACCAGCCATGACTACAAACTAGCCATGACTACAAACCAGCCATGACTACAAACCAGCCATGACTACAAACCAGCCATGACTACAAACCAGCCTTGACTACAAACCAGCCATGACTACAAACCAGTCATGACTACAAACCAGCCATGACTACAGACCAGCCATGACTACAGACCAGCCATAACTACAAACCAGTCATGACTACAGACCAGCCATGACGACAAACCAGCCATGACTACAAACCAGCCATGACTAGAAAGCAGCCATGACAACAAACCAGCCATGACTACAAACCAGCCATGACTACAAACCAGCCATGACTACAAACCAGCCATGACTACAAACCAGTCATGACTACAAACCAGCCATGACTACAAACCAGTCATGACTACAGACCAGCCATAACTACAAACCAGTCATGACTACAGACCAGCCATGACGACAAACCAGCCATGACTACAAACCAGCCATGACTAGAAAGCAGCCATGACAACAAACCAGCCATGACTACAAACCAGCCATGACTACAAACCAGCCATGACTACAAACCAGCCATGACTACAAACCAGTCATGACTACAAACCAGCCATGACTACAAACCAGTCATGACTACAAACTAGCCATGACTACAAACCAGCCATGACTACAAACCAGCCATGACTACAAACCAGCCATGACTACAAACCAGCCTTGACTACAAACCAGCCATGACTACAAACCAGTCATGACTACAAACCAGCCATGACTACAGACCAGCCATGACTACAGACCAGCCATAACTACAAACCAGTCATGACTACAGACCAGCCATGACGACAAACCAGCCATGACTACAAACCAGCCATGACTAGAAAGCAGCCATGACAACAAACCAGCCATGACTACAGACCAGCCATGACTACAGACCAGCCATAACTACAAACCAGTCATGACTACAGACCAGTCATGACTACAGACCAGCCATAACTACAAACCAGTCATGACTACAGACCAGTCATGACTAGAAAGCAGCCATGACAACAAACCAGCCATGACTACAGACCAGCCATAACTACAAACCAGCCATGACTACAAACCAGCCATGACTACAGACCAGCCATGACTACAAACCAGCCATGACTAAAGACCAGCCATGACTACAGACCAGCCATAACTACAAACCAGCCATGACTACAAACCAGTCATGACTACAGACCAGCCATGACTACAAACCAGCCATGACTACAGACCAGCCATGACTACAGACCAGCCATGACTACAGACCAGTCATGACTACAGACCAGCCATGACTACAAACCCGCCATGACTACAGACCAGCCATGACTACAGACCAGCCATGACTACAGACCAGTCATGACTACAGACCAGCCATGACTACAAACCAGCCATGACTACAGACCAGCCATGACTACAGACCAGCCATGACTACAGACCAGCCATGACTACAAACCAGCCATGACTACAGACCAGCCATGACTACAGACCAGCCATGACTACAGACCAGCCATGACTACAAACCAGCCATGACTACAGACCAGTCATGAATACAGACCAGCCATGACTACAGACCAGTCATGACTACAGACCAGCCATGACTACAGACCAGTCATGACTACAGACCAGCCATGACTACAGACCAGCCATGACTACAAACCAGCCATGACTACAGACCAGTCATGAATACAGACCAGCCATGACTACAGACCAGTCATGACTACAGACCAGCCATGACTACAAACCAGCCATGACTAGAAAGCAGCCATGACAACAAACCAGCCATGACTACAAACCAGCCATGACTACAAACCAGCCATGACTACAAACCAGCCATGACTACAGACCAGCCATGACTACAAACCAGCCATGACTACAAACCAGCAATGACTACAAACCAGCCATGACTACAAACCAGTCATGACTACAAACCAGCCATGACTAAAAACCAGCCATGACTACAAACCAGTCATGACTACAAACCAGCCATGACTACAAACCAGCCATGACTACAAACTAGCCATGACTACAAACCAGCCATGACTACAAACCAGCCATGACTACAAACCAGCCATGACTACAAACCAGCCGTGACTACAAACCAGCCATGACTACAAACCAGTCATGACTACAAACCAGCCATGACTACAGACCAGCCATGACTACAGACCAGCCATAACTACAAACCAGTCATGACTACAGACCAGCCATGACGACAAACCAGCCATGACTACAAACCAGCCATGACTAGAAAGCAGCCATGACAACAAACCAGCCATGACTACAGACCAGCCATGACTACAGACCAGCCATAACTACAAACCAGTCATGACTACAGACCAGTCATGACTACAGACCAGCCATAACTACAAACCAGTCATGACTACAGACCAGTCATGACTAGAAAGCAGCCATGACAACAAACCAGCCATGACTACAGACCAGCCATAACTACAAACCAGCCATGACTACAAACCAGCCATGACTACAGACCAGCCATGACTACAAACCAGCCATGACTACAGACCAGCCATGACTACAGACCAGCCATAACTACAAACCAGCCATGACTACAAACCAGTCATGACTACAGACCAGCCATGACTACAAACCAGCCATGACTACAGACCAGCCATGACTACAGACCAGCCATGACTACAGACCAGTCATGACTACAGACCAGCCATGACTACAAACCCGCCATGACTACAGACCAGCCATGACTACAGACCAGCCATGACTACAGACCAGTCATGACTACAGACCAGCCATGACTACAAACCAGCCATGACTACAGACCAGCCATGACTACAGACCAGCCATGACTACAGACCAGCCATGACTACAAACCAGCCATGACTACAGACCAGCCATGACTACAGACCAGCCATGACTACAAACCAGCCATGACTACAGACCAGTCATGAATACAGACCAGCCATGACTACAGACCAGTCATGACTACAGACCAGCCATGACTACAGACCAGTCATGACTACAGACCAGCCATGACTACAGACCAGCCATGACTACAAACCAGCCATGACTACAGACCAGTCATGAATACAGACCAGCCATGACTACAGACCAGTCATGACTACAGACCAGCCATGACTACAAACCAGCCATGACTACAGACCAGCCATGACTACAGACCAGCCATGACTACAGACCAGCCATGACTACAAACCAGCCATGACTACAGACCAGTCATGACTAAAGACCAGCCATGACTACAGACCAGTCATGACTACAGACCAGCCATGACTACAAACCAGCCATGACTACAAACCAGCCATGACTACAAACCAGCCATGACTACAGACCAGCCATGACTACAAACCAGCCATGACTACAGACCAGCCATGACTACAAACCAGGCATGACTACAAACCAGTCATGACTACAGACCAGCCATGACTACAGACCAGCCATGACTACAGACCAGCCATGACTACAGACCAGCCATGACTACAAACCAGCCATGACTACAGACCAGCCATGACTACAAACCAGCCATGACTACAAACCAGTCATGACTACAAACCAGCCATGACTACAAACCAACCATGACTACAAACCAGCCATGACTACAGACCAGCCATGACTACAAACCAGCCATGACTACAAACCAGCCATGACTACAAACCAGCCATGACTACAGACCAGCCATGACTACAGACCAGCCATGACTACAGACCAGCCATGACTAAAGACCAGCCATAACTACAAACCAGCCATGACTACAAACCAGCCATGACTACAGACCAGCCATGACTACAAACCAGCCATGACTACAGACCAGCCATGACTACAGACCAGCCATAACTACAAACCAGCCATGACTACAAACCAGTCATGACTACAGACCAGCCATGACTACAAACCAGCCATGACTACAGACCAGCCATGACTACAGACCAGCCATGACTACAGACCAGCCATGACTAAAGACCAGCCATAACTACAAACCAGCCATGACTACAAACCAGCCATGACTACAGACCAGCCATGACTACAAACCAGCCATGACTACAGACCAGCCATGACTACAGACCAGCCATAACTACAAACCAGCCATGACTACAAACCAGTCATGACTACAGACCAGCCATGACTACAAACCAGCCATGACTACAGACCAGCCATGACTACAGACCAGCCATGACTACAAACCAGCCATGACTACAGACCAGCCATGACTACAAACCAGTCATGACTACAAACCAGCCATGACTACAAACCAGCCATGACTACAAACCAGCCATGACTACAGACCAGCCATGACTACAAACCAGCCATGACTACAAACCAGCCATGACTACAAACCAGCCATGACTACAAACCAGCCATGACTACAAACCAGCCATGACTACAAACCAGCCATGACTACAAACCAGCCATGACTACAAACCAGCCATGACTACAAACCAGCCATGACTACAGACCAGCCATGACTACAGACCAGCCATGACTACAGACCAGCCATGACTAAAGACCAGCCATAACTACAAACCAGCCATGACTACAAACCAGCCATGACTACAGACCAGCCATGACTACAAACCAGCCATGACTACAGACCAGCCATGACTACAGACCAGCCATAACTACAAACCAGCCATGACTACAAACCAGTCATGACTACAGACCAGCCATGACTACAAACCAGCCATGACTACAGACCAGCCATGACTACAGACCAGCCATGACTACAAACCAGCCATGACTACAGACCAGCCATGACTACAAACCAGTCATGACTACAAACCAGCCATGACTACAAACCAGCCATGACTACAAACCAGCCATGACTACAGACCAGCCATGACTACAAACCAGCCATGACTACAAACCAGCCATGACTACAAACCAGCCATGACTACAAACCAGCCATGACTACAAACCAGCCATGACTACAAACCAGCCATGACTACAAACCAGCCATGACTACAAACCAGCCATGACTACAAACCAGCCATGACTACAGACCAGCCATGACTACAGACCAGCCATGACTACAGACCAGCCATGACTAAAGACCAGCCATAACTACAAACCAGCCATGACTACAAACCAGCCATGACTACAGACCAGCCATGACTACAAACCAGCCATGACTACAGACCAGCCATGACTACAGACCAGCCATAACTACAAACCAGCCATGACTACAAACCAGTCATGACTACAGACCAGCCATGACTACAAACCAGCCATGACTACAGACCAGCCATGACTACAGACCAGCCATGACTACAGACCAGCCATGACTAAAGACCAGCCATAACTACAAACCAGCCATGACTACAAACCAGCCATGACTACAGACCAGCCATGACTACAAACCAGCCATGACTACAGACCAGCCATGACTACAGACCAGCCATAACTACAAACCAGCCATGACTACAAACCAGTCATGACTACAGACCAGCCATGAACTACTAAACCAGCCATGACTACAAACCAGCCATGACTACAGACCAGCCATGACTACAGACCAGCCATGACTACAAACCAGCCATGACTACAGACCAGCCATGACTACAAACCAGTCATGACTACAAACCAGCCATGACTACAAACCAGCCATGACTACAAACCAGCCATGACTACAGACCAGCCATGACTACAAACCAGCCATGACTACAAACCAGCCATGACTACAAACCAGCCATGACTACAAACCAGCCATGACTACAAACCAGCCATGACTACAAACCAGCCATGACTACAAACCAGCCATGACTACAAACCAGCCATGACTACAAACCAGCCATGACTACAGACCAGCCATGACTACAGACCAGCCATGACTACAGACCAGCCATGACTACAGACCAGCCATGACTAAAGACCAGCCATAACTACAAACCAGCCATGACTACAAACCAGCCATGACTACAGACCAGCCATGACTACAAACCAGCCATGACTACAGACCAGCCATGACTACAGACCAGCCATAACTACAAACCAGCCATGACTACAAACCAGTCATGACTACAGACCAGCCATGACTACAAACCAGCCATGACTACAGACCAGCCATGACTACAGACCAGCCATGACTACAAACCAGCCATGACTACAGACCAGCCATGACTACAAACCAGTCATGACTACAAACCAGCCATGACTACAAACCAGCCATGACTACAAACCAGCCATGACTACAGACCAGCCATGACTACAAACCAGCCATGACTACAGACCAGCCATGACTACAAACCAGCCATGACTACAAACCAGCCATGACTACAAACCAGCCATGACTACAAACCAGCCATGACTACAAACCAGCCATGACTACAGACCAGCCATGACTACAGACCAGCCATGACTACAGACCAGCCATGACTACAGACCAGCCATGACTAAAGACCAGCCATAACTACAAACCAGCCATGACTACAAACCAGCCATGACTACAGACCAGCCATGACTACAAACCAGCCATGACTACAGACCAGCCATGACTACAGACCAGCCATAACTACAAACCAGCCATGACTACAAACCAGTCATGACTACAGACCAGCCATGACTACAGACCAGCCATGACTACAAACCAGTCATGACTACAAACCAGCCATGACTACAAACCAGCCATGACTACAAACCAGCCATGACTACAGACCAGCCATGACTACAAACCAGCCATGACTACAAACCAGCCATGACTACAAACCAGCCATGACTACAAACCAGCCATGACTACAAACCAGCCATGACTACAAACCAGCCATGACTACAAACCAGCCATGACTACAAACCAGCCATGACTACAGACCAGCCATGACTACAGACCAGCCATGACTACAGACCAGCCATGACTACAGACCAGCCATGACTAAAGACCAGCCATAACTACAAACCAGCCATGACTACAAACCAGCCATGACTACAGACCAGCCATGACTACAAACCAGCCATGACTACAGACCAGCCATGACTACAGACCAGCCATAACTACAAACCAGCCATGACTACAAACCAGTCATGACTACAGACCAGCCATGACTACAAACCAGCCATGACTACAGACCAGCCATGACTACAGACCAGCCATGACTACAGACCAGCCATGACTAAAGACCAGCCATAACTACAAACCAGCCATGACTACAAACCAGCCATGACTACAGACCAGCCATGACTACAAACCAGCCATGACTACAGACCAGCCATGACTACAGACCAGCCATAACTACAAACCAGCCATGACTACAAACCAGTCATGACTACAGACCAGCCATGACTACAAACCAGCCATGACTACAGACCAGCCATGACTACAGACCAGCCATGACTACAAACCAGCCATGACTACAGACCAGCCATGACTACAAACCAGTCATGACTACAAACCAGCCATGACTACAAACCAGCCATGACTACAAACCAGCCATGACTACAGACCAGCCATGACTACAAACCAGCCATGACTACAAACCAGCCATGACTACAAACCAGCCATGACTACAAACCAGCCATGACTACAAACCAGCCATGACTACAAACCAGCCATGACTACAAACCAGCCATGACTACAAACCAGCCATGACTACAAACCAGCCATGACTACAGACCAGCCATGACTACAGACCAGCCATGACTACAGACCAGCCATGACTAAAGACCAGCCATAACTACAAACCAGCCATGACTACAAACCAGCCATGACTACAGACCAGCCATGACTACAAACCAGCCATGACTACAGACCAGCCATGACTACAGACCAGCCATAACTACAAACCAGCCATGACTACAAACCAGTCATGACTACAGACCAGCCATGACTACAAACCAGCCATGACTACAGACCAGCCATGACTACAAACCAGCCATGACTACAAACCAGCCATGACTACAAACCAGCCATGACTACAGACCAGCCATGACTACAGACCAGCCATGACTACAGACCAGCCATGACTAAAGACCAGCCATAACTACAAACCAGCCATGACTACAAACCAGCCATGACTACAGACCAGCCATGACTACAAACCAGCCATGACTACAGACCAGCCATGACTACAGACCAGCCATAACTACAAACCAGCCATGACTACAAACCAGTCATGACTACAGACCAGCCATGACTACAAACCAGCCATGACTACAGACCAGCCATGACTACAGACCAGCCATGACTACAAACCAGCCATGACTACAGACCAGCCATGACTACAAACCAGTCATGACTACAAACCAGCCATGACTACAAACCAGCCATGACTACAAACCAGCCATGACTACAGACCAGCCATGACTACAAACCAGTCATGACTACAAACCAGCCATGACTACAAACCAGCCATGACTACAAACCAGCCATGACTACAGACCAGCCATGACTACAAACCAGCCATGACTACAAACCAGCCATGACTACAAACCAGCCATGACTACAAACCAGCCATGACTACAAACCAGCCATGACTACAAACCAGCCATGACTACAAACCAGCCATGACTACAAACCAGCCATGACTACAAACCAGCCATGACTACAGACCAGCCATGACTACAGACCAGCCATGACTACAGACCAGCCATGACTACAGACCAGCCATGACTAAAGACCAGCCATAACTACAAACCAGCCATGACTACAAACCAGCCATGACTACAGACCAGCCATGACTACAAACCAGCCATGACTACAGACCAGCCATGACTACAGACCAGCCATAACTACAAACCAGCCATGACTACAAACCAGTCATGACTACAGACCAGCCATGACTACAAACCAGCCATGACTACAGACCAGCCATGACTACAAACCAGCCATGACTACAGACCAGCCATGACTACAAACCAGTCATGACTACAAACCAGCCATGACTACAAACCAGCCATGACTACAAACCAGCCATGACTACAGACCAGCCATGACTACAAACCAGCCATGACTACAAACCAGCCATGACTACAAACCAGCCATGACTACAAACCAGCCATGACTACAAACCAGCCATGACTACAAACCAGCCATGACTACAAACCAGCCATGACTACAAACCAGCCATGACTACAAACCAGCCATGACTACAGACCAGCCATGACTACAGACCAGCCATGACTACAGACCAGCCATGACTACAGACCAGCCATGACTAAAGACCAGCCATAACTACAAACCAGCCATGACTACAAACCAGCCATGACTACAGACCAGCCATGACTACAAACCAGCCATGACTACAGACCAGCCATGACTACAGACCAGCCATAACTACAAACCAGCCATGACTACAAACCAGTCATGACTACAGACCAGCCATGACTACAAACCAGCCATGACTACAGACCAGCCATGACTACAGACCAGCCATGACTACAGACCAGCCATGACTACAGACCAGCCATGACTACAGACCAGCCATGACTACAAACCAGCCATGACTACAGACCAGCCATGACTACAAACCAACCATGACTACAAACCAGCCATGACTACAGACCAGCCATGACTACAGACCAGCCATTACTACAGACCAGCCATGACTACAGACCAGCCATGACTACAGACCAGCCATGACTACAGACCAGCCATGACTACAGACCAGCCATGACTACAGACCAGCCATGACTACAGACCAGCCATGACTACAGACCAGCCATGACTACAAACCAGCCATGACTACAAACCAGCCATGACTACAAACCAGCCATGACTACAAACCAGCCATGACTACAGACCAGCCATGACTACAGACCAGCCATGACTACAGACCAGCCATGACTACAGACCAGCCATAACTACAAACCAGCCATGACTAAAGACCAGCCATAACTACAAACCAGCCATGACTACAAACCAGCCATGACTACAGACCAGCCATGACTACAAACCAGCCATGACTACAGACCAGCCATGACTACAGACCAGCCATAACTACAAACCAGCCATGACTACAAACCAGTCATGACTACAAACCAGTCATGACGACAAACCAGCCATGACTACAAACCGGCCATGACTAGAAAGCAGCCATGACAACAAACCAGCCATGACTACAAACCAGCCATGACTACAAACCAGCCATGACTACAGACCAGCCATGACTACAAACCAGCCATGACTACAGACCAGCCATGACTACAAACCAGTCATGACTACAAACCAGCCATGACTACAAACCAGTCATGACTACAAACCAGTCATGACTACAAACCAGCCATGACTACAAACCAGCCATGACTACAAACCAGCCATGACTACAAACCAGCCATGACTACAAACCAGTCATGACTACAGACCAGCCATGACTACAGACCAGCCATTACTACAGACCAGCCATGACTACAGACCAGCCATGACTACAGACCAGCCATGACTACAGACCAGCCATGACTACAGACCAGCCATGACTACAGACCAGCCATGACTACAGACCAGCCATGACTACAGACCAGCCATGACTACAAACCAGCCATGACTACAAACCAGCCATGACTACAAACCAGCCATGACTACAAACCAGCCATGACTACAGACCAGCCATGACTACAGACCAGCCATGACTACAGACCAGCCATGACTACAGACCAGCCATAACTACAAACCAGCCATGACTAAAGACCAGCCATAACTACAAACCAGCCATGACTACAAACCAGCCATGACTACAGACCAGCCATGACTACAAACCAGCCATGACTACAGACCAGCCATGACTACAGACCAGCCATAACTACAAACCAGCCATGACTACAAACCAGTCATGACTACAGACCAGCCATGACTACAAACCAGCCATGACTACAGACCAGCCATGACTACAGACCAGCCATGACTACAAACCAGCCATGACTACAGACCAGCCATGACTACAAACCAGCCATGACTACAGACCAGCCATGACTACAAACCAGCCATGACTACAAACCAGCCATGACTACAGACCAGCCATGACTACAAACCAGCCATGACTACAAACCAGCCATGACTACAAACCAGCCATGACTACAAAACAGCCATGACTACAGACCAGCCATGACTACAAACCAGCCATGACTACAGACCAGCCATGACTACAAACCAGCCATGACTACAAACCAGTCATGACGACAAAACCAGCCATGACTACAAACCGGCCATGACTAGAAAGCAGCCATGACAACAAACCAGCCATGACTACAAACCAGCCATGACTACAAACCAGCCATGACTACAGACCAGCCATGACTACAAACCAGCCATGACTACAGACCAGCCATGACTACAAACCAGTCATGACTACAAACCAGCCATGACTACAAACCAGTCATGACTACAAACCAGTCATGACTACAAACCAGCCATGACTACAAACCAGCCATGACTACAAACCAGCCATGACTATAGACCAGCCATGACCACAAACCAGCCATGACTACAAACCAGCCATGACTACAAACCAGCCATGACTACAAACCAGCCATGACTACAAACCAGCCATGACTACAAACCAGCCATGACTACAGACCAGCCATGACTACAGACCAGCCATGACTACAGACCAGCCATGACTACAGACCAGCCATAACTACAAACCAGCCATGACTAAAGACCAGCCATAACTACAAACCAGCCATGACTACAAACCAGCCATGACTACAGACCAGCCATGACTACAAACCAGCCATGACTACAGACCAGCCATGACTACAGACCAGCCATAACTACAAACCAGCCATGACTACAAACCAGTCATGACTACAGACCAGCCATGACTACAAACCAGCCATGACTACAGACCAGCCATGACTACAGACCAGCCATGACTACAAATCAGCCATGACTACAGACCAGCCATGACTACAAACCAGCCATGACTACAGACCAGCCATGACTACAAACCAGCCATGACTACAAACCAGCCATGACTACAAACCAGCCATGACTACAAACCATCCATGACTACAAACCAGTCATGACTACAAACCAGCCATGACTACAAACCAGCCATGACTACAAACCAGCCATGACTACAAACCAGCCATGACTACAAACCAGCCATGACTACAAACCAGTCATGACGACAAACCAGCCATGACTACAAACCAGCCATGACTAGAAAGCAGCCATGACAACAAACCAGCCATGACTACAGACCAGCCATGACTACAGACCAGCCATAACTACAAACCAGTCATGACTACAAACCAGTCATGACTACAAACCAGTCATGACTACAAACCAGTCATGACCACAAACCAGCCATGACTACAAACCAGCCATGACTACAAACCAGCCATGACTACAGACCAGCCATGACTACAAACCAGCCATGACTACAAACCAGTCATGACTACAAACCAGCCATGACTACAAACCAGCCATGACTACAGACCAGCCATGACTACAAACCAGCCATGACTACAAACCAGCCATGACTACAAACCAGCCATGACTACAAACCATCCATGACTACAGACCAGTCATGACTACAAACCAGCCATGACTACAAACCAGCCATGACTACAAACCAGTCATGACGACAAACCAGCCATGACTACAAACCAGCCATGACTAGAAAGCAGCCATGACAACAAACCAGCCATGACTACAGACCAGCCATAACTACAAACCAGTCATGACTACAAACCAGTCATGACTACAGACCAGCCATAACTACAAACCAGCCATGACTACAAACCAGTCATGACTACAGACCAGCCATGACTACAAACCAGCCATGACTACAGACCAGCCATGACTACAGACCAGCCATGACTACAAATCAGCCATGACTACAAACCAGCCATGACTACAGACCAGCCATGACTACAAACCAGCCATGACTACAAACCAGCCATGACTACAAACCAGCCATGACTACAAACCATCCATGACTACAAACCAGTCATGACTACAAACCAGCCATGACTACAAACCAGCCATGACTACAAACCAGCCATGACTACAAACCAGCCATGACTACAAACCAGCCATGACTACAAACCAGTCATGACGACAAACCAGCCATGACTACAAACCAGCCATGACTAGAAAGCAGCCATGACAACAAACCAGCCATGACTACAGACCAGCCATGACTACAGACCAGCCATAACTACAAACCAGTCATGACTACAAACCAGTCATGACTACAAACCAGTCATGACTACAAACCAGTCATGACTACAAACCAGCCATGACTACAAACCAGCCATGACTACAAACCAGCCATGACTACAGACCAGCCATGACTACAAACCAGCCATGACTACAAACCAGTCATGACTACAAACCAGCCATGACTACAAACCAGCCATGACTACAGACCAGCCATGACTACAAACCAGCCATGACTACAAACCAGCCATGACTACAAACCAGCCATGACTACAAACCATCCATGACTACAGACCAGTCATGACTACAAACCAGCCATGACTACAAACCAGCCATGACTACAAACCAGCCATGACTACAAACCAGCCATGACTACAAACCAGCCATGACGACAAACCAGTCATGACGACAAACCAGCCATGACTACAAACCAGCCATGACTAGAAAGCAGCCATGACAACAAACCAGCCATGACTACAGACCAGCCATAACTACAAACCAGTCATGACTACAAACCAGTCATGACTACAAACCAGTCATGACTACAAACCAGTCATGACTACAAACCAGTCATGACTACAAACCAGTCATGACTACAAACCAGCCATGACTACAAACCAGCCATGACTACAGACCAGCCATGACTACAAACCAGCCATGACTACAAACCAGCCATGACTACAAACCAGCCATGACTACAGACCAGTCATGACTACAAACCAGCCATGACTACAAACCAGGCATGACTACAAACCAGTCATGACTACAGACCAGCCATGACTACAGACCAGCCATGACTACAGACCAGCCATGACTACAGACCAGCCATGACTACAAACCAGCCATGACTACAGACCAGCCATGACTACAGACCAACCATGACTACAAACCAGCCATGACTACAGACCAGCCATGACTACAGACCAGCCATTACTACAGACCAGCCATGACTACAGACCAGCCATGACTACAGACCAGCCATGACTACAGACCAGCCATGACTACAGACCAGCCATGACTACAGACCAGCCATGACTACAGACCAGCCATGACTACAAACCAGCCATGACTACAAACCAGCCATGACTACAAACCAGCCATGACTACAGACCAGCCATGACTACAGACCAGCCATGACTACAGACCAGCCATGACTACAGACCAGCCATAACTACAAACCAGCCATGACTAAAGACCAGCCATAACTACAAACCAGCCATGACTACAAACCAGCCATGACTACAGACCAGCCATGACTACAAACCAGCCATGACTACAGACCAGCCATGACTACAAACCAGCCATGACTACAAACCAGTCATGACTACAGACCAGCCATGACTACAAACCAGCCATGACTACAGACCAGCCATGACTACAGACCAGCCATGACTACAAACCAGCCATGACTACAGACCAGCCATGACTACAAACCAGTCATGACGACAAACCAGCCATGACTACAAACCGGCCATGACTAGAAAGCAGCCATGACAACAAACCAGCCATGACTACAAACCAGCCATGACTACAAACCAGCCATGACTACAGACCAGCCATGACTACAAACCAGCCATGACTACAGACCAGCCATGACTACAAACCAGCCATGACTACAAACCAGTAATGACTACAAACCAGCCATGACTACAAACCAGCCATGACTACAGACCAGCCATGACTACAAACCAGCCATGACTACAAACCAGTCATGACTACAGACCAGCCATGACTACAGACCAGCCATGACTACAGACCAGCCATGACTACAGACCAGCCATGACTACAAACCAGCCATGACTACAGACCAGCCATGACTACAGACCAACCATGACTACAAACCAGCCATGACTACAGACCAGCCATGACTACAGACCAGCCATTACTACAGACCAGCCATGACTACAGACCAGCCATGACTACAGACCAGCCATGACTACAGACCAGCCATGACTACAGACCAGCCATGACTACAGACCAGCCATGACTACAGACCAGCCATGACTACAAACCAGCCATGACTACAAACCAGCCATGACTACAAACCAGCCATGACTACAGACCAGCCATGACTACAGACCAGCCATGACTACAGACCAGCCATGACTACAGACCAGCCATAACTACAAACCAGCCATGACTAAAGACCAGCCATAACTACAAACCAGCCATGACTACAAACCAGCCATGACTACAGACCAGCCATGACTACAAACCAGCCATGACTACAGACCAGCCATAACTACAAACCAGCCATGACTACAAACCAGTCATGACTACAGACCAGCCATGACTACAAACCAGCCATGACTACAGACCAGCCATGACTACAGACCAGCCATGACTACAAACCAGCCATGACTACAGACCAGCCATGACTACAAACCAGTCATGACGACAAACCAGCCATGACTACAAACCGGCCATGACTAGAAAGCAGCCATGACAACAAACCAGCCATGACTACAAACCAGCCATGACTACAAACCAGCCATGACTACAGACCAGCCATGACTACAAACCAGCCATGACTACAGACCAGCCATGACTACAAACCAGCCATGACTACAAACCAGTAATGACTACAAACCAGCCATGACTACAAACCAGCCATGACTACAGACCAGCCATGACTACAAACCAGCCATGACTACAAACCAGCCATGACTACAGACCAGCCATGACTACAAACCAGCCATGACTACAGACCAGCCATGACTACAAACCAGTCATGACTACAAACCAGCCATGACTACAAACCAGCCATGACTACAAACCAGCCATGACTACAGACCAGCCATGACTACAAACCAGCCATGACTACAAACCAGCCATGACTACAAACCAGCCATGACTACAAACCAGCCATGACTACAAACCAGCCATGACTACAAACCAGCCATGACTACAAACCAGCCATGACTACAAACCAGCCATGACTACAAACCAGCCATGACTACAGACCAGCCATGACTACAGACCAGCCATGACTACAGACCAGCCATGACTACAGACCAGCCATGACTAAAGACCAGCCATAACTACAAACCAGCCATGACTACAAACCAGCCATGACTACAGACCAGCCATGACTACAAACCAGCCATGACTACAGACCAGCCATGACTACAGACCAGCCATAACTACAAACCAGCCATGACTACAAACCAGTCATGACTACAGACCAGCCATGACTACAAACCAGCCATGACTACAGACCAGCCATGACTACAAACCAGCCATGACTACAGACCAGCCATGACTACAAACCAGCCATGACTACAGACCAGCCATGACTACAAACCAGCCATGACTACAAACCAGCCATGACTACAAACCAGTCATGACTACAGACCAGCCATGACTACAAACCAGCCATGACTACAGACCAGCCATGACTACAGACCAGCCATGACTACAAACCAGCCATGACTACAGACCAGCCATGACTACAAACCAGTCATGACTACAAACCAGCCATGACTACAAACCAGCCATGACTACAAACCAGCCATGACTACAGACCAGCCATGACTACAAACCAGCCATGACTACAAACCAGCCATGACTACAAACCAGCCATGACTACAAACCAGCCATGACTACAAACCAGCCATGACTACAAACCAGCCATGACTACAAACCAGCCATGACTACAAACCAGCCATGACTACAGACCAGCCATGACTACAGACCAGCCATGACTACAGACCAGCCATGACTAAAGACCAGCCATAACTACAAACCAGCCATGACTACAAACCAGCCATGACTACAGACCAGCCATGACTACAAACCAGCCATGACTACAGACCAGCCATGACTACAGACCAGCCATAACTACAAACCAGCCATGACTACAAACCAGTCATGACTACAGACCAGCCATGACTACAGACCAGCCATGACTACAGACCAGCCATGACTACAGACCAGCCATGACTACAAACCAGCCATGACTACAGACCAGCCATGACTACAAACCAGTCATGACTACAAACCAGCCATGACTACAAACCAGCCATGACTACAAACCAGCCATGACTACAGACCAGCCATGACTACAAACCAGCCATGACTACAAACCAGCCATGACTACAAACCAGCCATGACTACAAACCAGCCATGACTACAGACCAGCCATGACTACAGACCAGCCATGACTACAAACCAGCCATGACTACAGACCAGCCATGACTACAAACCAGTCATGACTACAAACCAGCCATGACTACAAACCAGCCATGACTACAAACCAGCCATGACTACAGACCAGCCATGACTACAAACCAGCCATAACTACAAACCAGCCATGACTACAAACCAGCCATGACTACAAACCAGCCATGACTACAAACCAGCCATGACTACAAACCAGCCATGACTACAAACCAGCCATGACTACAAACCAGCCATGACTACAAACCAGCCATGACTACAGACCAGCCATGACTACAGACCAGCCATGACTACAGACCAGCCATGACTACAGACCAGCCATGACTAAAGACCAGCCATAACTACAAACCAGCCATGACTACAAACCAGCCATGACTACAGACCAGCCATGACTACAAACCAGCCATGACTACAGACCAGCCATGACTACAGACCAGCCATAACTACAAACCAGCCATGACTACAAACCAGTCATGACTACAGACCAGCCATGACTACAAACCAGCCATGACTACAGACCAGCCATGACTACAGACCAGCCATGACTACAGACCAGCCATGACTAAAGACCAGCCATAACTACAAACCAGCCATGACTACAAACCAGCCATGACTACAGACCAGCCATGACTACAAACCAGCCATGACTACAGACCAGCCATGACTACAGACCAGCCATAACTACAAACCAGCCATGACTACAAACCAGTCATGACTACAGACCAGCCATGACTACAAACCAGCCATGACTACAGACCAGCCATGACTACAGACCAGCCATGACTACAAACCAGCCATGACTACAGACCAGCCATGACTACAAACCAGTCATGACTACAAACCAGCCATGACTACAAACCAGCCATGACTACAAACCAGCCATGACTACAAACCAGCCATGACTACAAACCAGCCATGACTACAAACCAGCCATGACTACAAACCAGCCATGACTACAAACCAGCCATGACTACAAACCAGCCATGACTACAAACCAGCCATGACTACAAACCAGCCATGACTACAGACCAGCCATGACTACAGACCAGCCATGACTACAGACCAGCCATGACTACAGACCAGCCATGACTAAAGACCAGCCATAACTACAAACCAGCCATGACTACAAACCAGCCATGACTACAGACCAGCCATGACTACAAACCAGCCATGACTACAGACCAGCCATGACTACAGACCAGCCATAACTACAAACCAGCCATGACTACAAACCAGTCATGACTACAGACCAGCCATGACTACAAACCAGCCATGACTACAGACCAGCCATGACTACAGACCAGCCATGACTACAAACCAGCCATGACTACAGACCAGCCATGACTACAAACCAGTCATGACTACAAACCAGCCATGACTACAAACCAGCCATGACTACAAACCAGCCATGACTACAGACCAGCCATGACTACAAACCAGCCATGACTACAAACCAGCCATGACTACAAACCAGCCATGACTACAAACCAGCCATGACTACAAACCAGCCATGACTACAAACCAGCCATGACTACAAACCAGCCATGACTACAAACCAGCCATGACTACAAACCAGCCATGACTACAGACCAGCCATGACTACAGACCAGCCATG
The DNA here is from genome assembly GCF_045679555.1 of Salvelinus alpinus. NCBI lineage: Eukaryota > Metazoa > Chordata > Actinopteri > Salmoniformes > Salmonidae > Salvelinus > Salvelinus alpinus. The sequence continues at coordinate 9,095,346 of NC_092114.1, forward strand.
ACTACAGACCAGCCATGACTACAGACCAGCCATGACTAAAGACCAGCCATAACTACAAACCAGCCATGACTACAAACCAGCCATGACTACAGACCAGCCATGACTACAAACCAGCCATGACTACAGACCAGCCATGACTACAGACCAGCCATAACTACAAACCAGCCATGACTACAAACCAGTCATGACTACAGACCAGCCATGACTACAAACCAGCCATGACTACAGACCAGCCATGACTACAAACCAGCCATGACTACAGACCAGCCATGACTACAAACCAGTCATGACTACAAACCAGCCATGACTACAAACCAGCCATGACTACAAACCAGCCATGACTACAGACCAGCCATGACTACAAACCAGCCATGACTACAAACCAGCCATGACTACAAACCAGCCATGACTACAAACCAGCCATGACTACAAACCAGCCATGACTACAAACCAGCCATGACTACAAACCAGCCATGACTACAAACCAGCCATGACTACAAACCAGCCATGACTACAGACCAGCCATGACTACAGACCAGCCATGACTACAAACCAGTCATGACTACAGACCAGCCATGACTACAAACCAGCCATGACTACAGACCAGCCATGACTACAAACCAGCCATGACTACAGACCAGCCATGACTACAAACCAGTCATGACTACAAACCAGCCATGACTACAAACCAGCCATGACTACAAACCAGCCATGACTACAGACCAGCCATGACTACAAACCAGCCATGACTACAAACCAGCCATGACTACAAACCAGCCATGACTACAAACCAGCCATGACTACAAACCAGCCATGACTACAAACCAGCCATGACTACAAACCAGCCATGACTACAAACCAGCCATGACTACAAACCAGCCATGACTACAGACCAGCCATGACTACAGACCAGCCATGACTACAGACCAGCCATGACTACAGACCAGCCATGACTAAAGACCAGCCATAACTACAAACCAGCCATGACTACAAACCAGCCATGACTACAGACCAGCCATGACTACAAACCAGCCATGACTACAGACCAGCCATGACTACAGACCAGCCATAACTACAAACCAGCCATGACTACAAACCAGTCATGACTACAGACCAGCCATGACTACAAACCAGCCATGACTACAGACCAGCCATGACTACAGACCAGCCATGACTACAGACCAGCCATGACTACAGACCAGCCATGACTACAGACCAGCCATGACTACAAACCAGCCATGACTACAGACCAGCCATGACTACAAACCAACCATGACTACAAACCAGCCATGACTACAGACCAGCCATGACTACAGACCAGCCATTACTACAGACCAGCCATGACTACAGACCAGCCATGACTACAGACCAGCCATGACTACAGACCAGCCATGACTACAGACCAGCCATGACTACAGACCAGCCATGACTACAGACCAGCCATGACTACAGACCAGCCATGACTACAAACCAGCCATGACTACAAACCAGCCATGACTACAAACCAGCCATGACTACAAACCAGCCATGACTACAGACCAGCCATGACTACAGACCAGCCATGACTACAGACCAGCCATGACTACAGACCAGCCATAACTACAAACCAGCCATGACTAAAGACCAGCCATAACTACAAACCAGCCATGACTACAAACCAGCCATGACTACAGACCAGCCATGACTACAAACCAGCCATGACTACAAACCAGCCATGACTACAAACCAGCCATGACTACAAACCAGCCATGACTACAAACCAGCCATGACTACAAACCAGCCATGACTACAAACCAGCCATGACTACAAACCAGCCATGACTACAAACCAGCCATGACTACAGACCAGCCATGACTACAGACCAGCCATGACTACAAACCAGTCATGACTACAGACCAGCCATGACTACAAACCAGCCATGACTACAGACCAGCCATGACTACAAACCAGCCATGACTACAGACCAGCCATGACTACAAACCAGTCATGACTACAAACCAGCCATGACTACAAACCAGCCATGACTACAAACCAGCCATGACTACAGACCAGCCATGACTACAAACCAGCCATGACTACAAACCAGCCATGACTACAAACCAGCCATGACTACAAACCAGCCATGACTACAAACCAGCCATGACTACAAACCAGCCATGACTACAAACCAGCCATGACTACAAACCAGCCATGACTACAAACCAGCCATGACTACAGACCAGCCATGACTACAGACCAGCCATGACTACAGACCAGCCATGACTACAGACCAGCCATGACTAAAGACCAGCCATAACTACAAACCAGCCATGACTACAAACCAGCCATGACTACAGACCAGCCATGACTACAAACCAGCCATGACTACAGACCAGCCATGACTACAGACCAGCCATAACTACAAACCAGCCATGACTACAAACCAGTCATGACTACAGACCAGCCATGACTACAAACCAGCCATGACTACAGACCAGCCATGACTACAGACCAGCCATGACTACAAACCAGCCATGACTACAAACCAGCCATGACTACAAACCAGCCATGACTACAGACCAGCCATGACTACAGACCAGCCATGACTACAGACCAGCCATGACTACAGACCAGCCATAACTACAAACCAGCCATGACTAAAGACCAGCCATAACTACAAACCAGCCATGACTACAAACCAGCCATGACTACAGACCAGCCATGACTACAAACCAGCCATGACTACAGACCAGCCATGACTACAGACCAGCCATAACTACAAACCAGCCATGACTACAAACCAGTCATGACTACAAACCAGTCATGACGACAAACCAGCCATGACTACAAACCGGCCATGACTAGAAAGCAGCCATGACAACAAACCAGCCATGACTACAAACCAGCCATGACTACAAACCAGCCATGACTACAGACCAGCCATGACTACAAACCAGCCATGACTACAGACCAGCCATGACTACAAACCAGTCATGACTACAAACCAGCCATGACTACAAACCAGTCATGACTACAAACCAGTCATGACTACAAACCAGCCATGACTACAAACCAGCCATGACTACAAACCAGCCATGACTACAAACCAGCCATGACTACAAACCAGTCATGACTACAGACCAGCCATGACTACAGACCAGCCATGACTACAGACCAGCCATGACTACAGACCAGCCATGACTACAAACCAGCCATGACTACAGACCAGCCATGACTACAAACCAGGCATGACTACAAACCAGTCATGACTACAAACCAGCCATGACTACAAACCAACCATGACTACAAACCAGCCATGACTACAGACCAGCCATGACTACAGACCAGCCATTACTACAGACCAGCCATGACTACAGACCAGCCATGACTACAGACCAGCCATGACTACAGACCAGCCATGACTACAGACCAGCCATGACTACAGACCAGCCATGACTACAGACCAGCCATGACTACAGACCAGCCATGACTACAAACCAGCCATGACTACAAACCAGCCATGACTACAAACCAGCCATGACTACAAACCAGCCATGACTACAGACCAGCCATGACTACAGACCAGCCATGACTACAGACCAGCCATGACTACAGACCAGCCATAACTACAAACCAGCCATGACTAAAGACCAGCCATAACTACAAACCAGCCATGACTACAAACCAGCCATGACTACAGACCAGCCATGACTACAAACCAGCCATGACTACAGACCAGCCATGACTACAGACCAGCCATAACTACAAACCAGCCATGACTACAAACCAGTCATGACTACAGACCAGCCATGACTACAAACCAGCCATGACTACAGACCAGCCATGACTACAGACCAGCCATGACTACAAACCAGCCATGACTACAGACCAGCCATGACTACAAACCAGCCATGACTACAGACCAGCCATGACTACAAACCAGCCATGACTACAAACCAGCCATGACTACAGACCAGCCATGACTACAAACCAGCCATGACTACAAACCAGCCATGACTACAAACCAGCCATGACTACAAAACAGCCATGACTACAGACCAGCCATGACTACAAACCAGCCATGACTACAGACCAGCCATGACTACAAACCAGCCATGACTACAAACCAGTCATGACGACAAACCAGCCATGACTACAAACCGGCCATGACTAGAAAGCAGCCATGACAACAAACCAGCCATGACTACAAACCAGCCATGACTACAAACCAGCCATGACTACAGACCAGCCATGACTACAAACCAGCCATGACTACAGACCAGCCATGACTACAAACCAGTCATGACTACAAACCAGCCATGACTACAAACCAGTCATGACTACAAACCAGTCATGACTACAAACCAGCCATGACTACAAACCAGCCATGACTACAAACCAGCCATGACTATAGACCAGCCATGACCACAAACCAGCCATGACTACAAACCAGCCATGACTACAAACCAGCCATGACTACAAACCAGCCATGACTACAAACCAGCCATGACTACAGACCAGCCATGACTACAAACCAGTCATGACTACAAACCAGCCATGACTACAAACCAGTCATGACTACAAACCAGTCATGACTACAAACCAGCCATGACTACAAACCAGCCATGACTACAAACCAGCCATGACTATAGACCAGCCATGACCACAAACCAGCCATGACTACAAACCAGCCATGACTACAAACCAGCCATGACTACAAACCAGCCATGACTACAAACCAGCCATGACTACAAACCAGCCATGACTACAGACCAGCCATGACTACAGACCAGCCATGACTACAGACCAGCCATGACTACAGACCAGCCATAACTACAAACCAGCCATGACTAAAGACCAGCCATAACTACAAACCAGCCATGACTACAAACCAGCCATGACTACAGACCAGCCATGACTACAAACCAGCCATGACTACAGACCAGCCATGACTACAGACCAGCCATAACTACAAACCAGCCATGACTACAAACCAGTCATGACTACAGACCAGCCATGACTACAAACCAGCCATGACTACAGACCAGCCATGACTACAGACCAGCCATGACTACAAACCAGCCATGACTACAGACCAGCCATGACTACAAACCAGCCATGACTACAAACCAGCCATGACTACAAACCAGCCATGACTACAAACCATCCATGACTACAAACCAGTCATGACTACAAACCAGCCATGACTACAAACCAGCCATGACTACAAACCAGCCATGACTACAAACCAGCCATGACTACAAACCAGCCATGACTACAAACCAGTCATGACGACAAACCAGCCATGACTACAAACCAGCCATGACTAGAAAGCAGCCATGACAACAAACCAGCCATGACTACAGACCAGCCATGACTACAGACCAGCCATAACTACAAACCAGTCATGACTACAAACCAGTCATGACTACAAACCAGTCATGACTACAAACCAGTCATGACTACAAACCAGCCATGACTACAAACCAGCCATGACTACAAACCAGCCATGACTACAGACCAGCCATGACTACAAACCAGCCATGACTACAAACCAGTCATGACTACAAACCAGCCATGACTACAAACCAGCCATGACTACAGACCAGCCATGACTACAAACCAGCCATGACTACAAACCAGCCATGACTACAAACCAGCCATGACTACAAACCATCCATGACTACAGACCAGTCATGACTACAAACCAGCCATGACTACAAACCAGCCATGACTACAAACCAGCCATGACTACAAACCAGCCATGACTACAAACCAGCCATGACGACAAACCAGTCATGACGACAAACCAGCCATGACTACAAACCAGCCATGACTAGAAAGCAGCCATGACAACAAACCAGCCATGACTACAGACCAGCCATAACTACAAACCAGTCATGACTACAAACCAGTCATGACTACAAACCAGTCATGACTACAAACCAGTCATGACTACAAACCAGTCATGACTACAAACCAGTCATGACTACAAACCAGCCATGACTACAAACCAGCCATGACTACAGACCAGCCATGACTACAAACCAGCCATGACTACAAACCAGCCATGACTACAAACCAGCCATGACTACAGACCAGTCATGACTACAAACCAGCCATGACTACAAACCAGGCATGACTACAAACCAGTCATGACTACAGACCAGCCATGACTACAGACCAGCCATGACTACAGACCAGCCATGACTACAGACCAGCCATGACTACAAACCAGCCATGACTACAGACCAGCCATGACTACAGACCAACCATGACTACAAACCAGCCATGACTACAGACCAGCCATGACTACAGACCAGCCATTACTACAGACCAGCCATGACTACAGACCAGCCATGACTACAGACCAGCCATGACTACAGACCAGCCATGACTACA